>NW_027556673.1:0-14391 GCF_964204865.1 Styela clava
CAATATATCCACCAAGGTTATCTTTCAGGTAAAGACTTTACATATAATAAAGACTTAACAATTGATGACTTTAATGCTGAAGACAATTATTACTTTTCAGTGTTAGCCAAAACAGAACTTATGCGTGAATATACATATAAAATGTACCCTAACGCGTTAATGGAAGCTTTCTCAAGCGGATCAAACTTAGGAGCTTTTGTTGGTGAAAAAGCATCGTTAGCGGAAAAAGCACATAAATTATATATCTTAGAAGAAACTGGTAAAATTATTACCAATTCAACTAATAACAAGATTAATATTGAATATGATCAAGATAATTACTTGAAACATGGTACAGCTAATGCTACTCGTGCTACTTTCAACGATGATGATTTAAGAGCTTTCTTAGACGTATTACGTACACAATTAATCGCGTATCGTATGCCTAGCAATACACATACTAAATTCGGATCAAAAACAGATACAAACACATTTAAATATAGTACATTTAAATACGTAGGTAAACCTTCTAACTTTAGTTTATTGGTATCACCTTTCCTTTACAACAAACTTGCTAATTTAAAATCAACTTTGTTCAATAAAGATGACATCTTGCTTAAAGTTGCTATGGAACCTATTGCTTTTGATAAAATCAAAGGTGTAACAAACGCTGACAAAATTGGAGCTTATTTAATTGATAATCGTGCTCTTTATCGTTCAAAATCGGTCGACATCACATCATCAACAAAATTAGTGAAGGGACAACTTTTAGTGGAACGCATTATTAAATTTGGATTTGCTCGTTTACCTGTATATCCAATTATCCGCTATAAGTTTGCTTAGAGGTAACATATTATGAGTATGTTTAAAAGCGCGAAGTTATTAGATCAAACAGGACGTATTTTAGCTGAAATTACAGGTTCAACTATCGATTTAAAAAATGGTACTCCTGAAGAAATCTCTAATTACTTAAAAACGTTCTTTTTCAAAAATACTCAGTTCGCAGGAAAGGCAGAGGTTGTACCGTCTTTGTCTTTCAGTGCTTACACTGGTTTATCAACAGATAATCGTGTTTTAATTCAAATTATTAATATCTTAACAAACTGAAACTATGCTCGTTGAGAATATAGTGGTTTGCCAGAAGAGATTACAGCGGAACGTATTGAAGACAGATTATTTAGTTGAGGCAACTGTGTTATTTGAAAAGAGAACAATAAATTTCATGTCAGTTCTTTCTTTGTTAAAAAATTTGATTACGCGGGATATCCTACAAAAATTAAACCAATTATGGCAAACAAATCAGAAACCAATAAAACACCATATTTAACGGTTGGCGTTGATTGTGCCATCATTTGACACGATAAAGGGTTATTGTGAATGAAATCATGATGAGGCCCTTTATGACGATCTATGGTTATATTAGAGGACATAGCTTATGCTTATGACCAAATTTCAAATTCTAAAAGATTGTTAAACCAAAAGTTTTTAATTCCCGGAAACGCAAGCCCTGAAACAGAAACAAAAATTAATAATTTAATGATGGACACTTCAAAAGTGGCTGTTCGTTTTGGTGATGGAAACGCTGGTTTACATTCATCAACAGGAGGAGCTAATAAGTATGACAAAATGGTTACATTTCAAGACAATCAAGCTACATTGTGAGATGATTTCAACAATTACTTTGATTTGTTAAAAAGAAGCCTTGGAATGAGCTCAAACCAGAATGTTAAAAGAAAGAACGTCAAATTAAAGCGGAAATCAATGTTTCTAACGTTGAGTCCGATTCTGTCAATAAAGCATGCGAAATGATGAGAAAAGAAGGTGTTGAAATGGTTAATAAAGTGTTTAACTTAAATATTACTGTCGATCTCAAGCAAGAGCAACAACAAATGGACGAGAACATAAACGAAGAAAAGGAGGTGATGAATGATGGAAAACAAAAATAATATTAATATTTTAGGTAGTTTAAAAAATGTAGCTTCTTTATTTACACCTAAAACAAAAGCTATAATTTATACAGTAGCAACAATTATCTTATATTGTTTAATAATTACTACAGCTATTTTAGCGTTTATATCAGGATATGAAAATGCGCCCAAACCTAAGGATATAAACATAGCAATCGGTATTTTAACAATTTTTAAAGGTGTTTGTTTGACGGTACAACAGGCTTTTAACGGTGAAAACTTAAAAAAGCTAAAAAATCACAACAAATTAAAAATTAGTGTGATATAATAATTATATAGCTGGACCTTATTATGTCCTAAAACTAATATCATTATTTTTTCCTTTTTAGACCTGAGTATGTCTTTAAACTATTTGGTCCTCAGCAAGACCTTAAACTGCCCACACGGGAGCTAGCTGTGCTCAAGCCGTCGGCTGTTTAACCGACCGGGGAGGTTCAAATCCTTCAGCTCCCACCTAATTTGAAAGTATGATATAATAAAATAAAAGAAGAAAACAGATGAGATCACTTCTAAGGAGGTACAAAATGAAAAAAGAAATTTTGGAAAACATGAAAAGAGATATAAGTAAAACAATACATCAAGAAACAACTCGTGAAATAGAATATTTATGAGTGTATGAAATGATAAAATCTATACGAAGAAGAATTAAGTCAAGAGAATTAGATACAAAATTATTTAATGTTGAAAATGATCTTAAATATGATTTAGTAAAAATTCGAAAAAACATAAAGGGGGTTAAATAATGACAGATTTTGGAGAATTATATGCCTCTACTAGTTGTGCTATCGGAGAAGGCGTTATTATGTTTATGGCAATATCTTTATTACTTGGATTTTTTAGTTTGTTTTCCTTATTTATAGGACATTTTAATCCAATTATTAAAATATGTTATAATAAAAGTAAAGTATGATATAATAAAATAAAGGAGGTAACATATATGGAAGAAGAAACAAAAGTAAAAATAATTGTAAGTTTAAATATTTTAGCTATGATTGCTTTAAGTATTACAGCTTTAGTATTTATGTTTTTAGGTTTTGATATTGTTGGACGTTGATTTTTTGTGTCATTCGTTTTATATCAATTATGTATTGCTTGATTATTTTTTTATATTTGATGTTTACTTATTTAAACAACCGTGTTGGGGACTCTACCACCACGTTAATCAAAATATAAAGAGTTGAGGAGCGGGTGGTTCCTCCTTCCACCCCTCCAAATAAAAAACACAGGAGGAAATAATATGATATAATATTATTATGAAAAAGCAAATTAATTTTTATAACAAGAAAAGAGAACCGGTTTACGACACTCTTATAGGAGGTAGAATTATGAAATTTACTACAAACCTTATGCTTTTAGGAAGCATCAAACAAAATAAAGGAGGAAGCTACAGTTACTTCGTGTCAGCTAATGGATTAAGTTTTACATTAATCTCAAAGAATAGTCTTTTGGTAATCCAAAAAACTACAAAAAACGATAAAATTATTAATATTATCGAAAACGTAACAGTTGACGTAAAGACGTTGAAAAACGAATACGAAGGGGAAGTTACATACCGTAACATGGCCTTTATTGGTTTTGAAAAACCTAAAACCGAAGCTAAAGAAGCTCCAGAAGCTAAATAGTTTCAAGACCTGGGCTATGTCTCTAAACTGCCCCACAAACCGTGTGAATAACGAATAAGATTACACACCAAGGAGAACCAAACCAAATGAAAAATTTATATAAATTAACAAAAAGAAATAAGAGAGATAAAAATTGTAAATGTTGTCGTCGCCGTATTATTGACGAATCTAAAACATATCGTGTATGTATAAAATGCGATATTTATAATACTTATAAAAAAGAAAAGAAAAACAAAAGAATAAGAGAGGTATTTAGCATTGAAAAATAAATTTAAACCAAGATACTATTATAAACAAGTTATTAAAGCGGAAGGAACAATTAAAACCAAATATTATTATAAAGAAAGATTAGGTTTTAGAGGCCAAAGTAATTTGAAATCAAGAATTAATTTTGATATTCAAGATAACATTAATCGATTGAAAATTGCTCCTGAAGTTAAAAAACTTATTATAAATACACGTAAAAATGTTGGCTTAATGTCAATGAATAAACTACGTCAATTTGAGAGAACAACTCGAAAATGAACCGCTAAACAGGCATACGCTCACGTTAACTACTTGAAACGTACTGTGTCGGGAAGTTATAAGGCTTCGCGTTCAAATGCGTACCAAGAACTTAATAAAAAGGTAAACATGTATAATAAAATTAAATATGGATGAGTTCCAAAAAGAATGAGAGAAGCAGGAGCCAGTGAAGCTCAAATTAGAAAATTCCAACGAAAGTTTGGATTTAAAAATTATTTAAAAAAAGAATATGACGATGATTCACCAGACACCGAGGACATTGAAAGACGTGGACCAGACGAATCATCTAAAAGCTTTAAAGATTATATTGATGGTATAATTAATACATATACAGATATTTTGAAACTATTTTAAGGAGGTAATATGAACTATTTAATCAAACACACTAATAACGTAAACTACGTTAAGTTTTTTATTTGAAACATCGAACAAAAAGTAAGCGCTTATTACGTGTTTGCCGATTTTGAAACGACGCCAGGTATTAACACTGATATTTCAATTTGAGGTTTTTGATTTTGTGCGTACTATAAAAGATTAAATATGTTTAAAAAAATAAGTTACCATTATGGTATTGATTTAAAATCATTTATTCAAAAATTATACTCTTTTAAAAGAAAATCTAAAATTTATTTTCATAACTTAAGCGGATTCGACGGTTCTTTTATTATCAAAGGATTAGAAGCAATTGGTTATTCTCCTTTGAATATTAAGGATTCAAAAAATGAGTTAAAAATAACCAACAGATGTAAAGCTTTAAGAGTAGATAAGAAAGCAGATATAGATTATAAAAATAAATATGTAATCTTATTTAATAATAATAAAAAGATTTTATCAATTAAAGTGTATGGTGGTAAAAAAGGAGGACGAGGGCAAAAGTACATTAAACTAGAGTTTAATTGTTCTCTCCTCCTCATGCCAGGAACATCAATTGCTAAGATGGGGAAAGAGTTAAAAATGGCAAAGTTAGGGGAAACCATTGAATATGCTAAATTTAAAGTTTATAATTCAATTGAAGAAATCCCTGAAAAACACTTAGTTTATTTAAAAAGAGACATCGATATATTAACAAAATATATGATATTGTTTTTAACTAAACAAGGAGTAAAAGGTATTAGAATGACATCTGCGTCAACCTCTTACTATGAGTTTCAAAGAACCTTATGAAATGAGAAGACTTGTAAATTCCTCGGTTTATATCTTGCCGGTAATCCAAAAGATGGTTATACAATAAATGGTAAAAAAACTGTGGCTCGAAAAAAGCACGTTCTGGTGAATAGATATATTAACAAAGGGTTATTTCCGGTTAAATGGATCCAAAACGAACCGTATGTACGGCATGCTTACAACGGCGGAATTAGTTATGTTAATCCACTAATGGCAGGTATGACTTTAAAAAATGTAATTTCTTTTGACATTAACAGTAGCTATCCATCTGTTATGGTTGATGAACTATTTCCTTACGGTGAACCCTTAATTGACGAAAAACTTAACGATAACTATCCAATTAAGATATATAAGGTTAGAGTATATAAAGTAATAAATGAAAAAGGTTTACCCTTCATTCCTACCAATCAAAATGAATATGTTAACAAGAAAGTAAATTACTATGGTAGAATTATTAAAGATAAAGTAATATATATTACTTGTGCTGAATATAAAAGATTTGTAAAGTATTATAAAGGTAAATATGAAGCTTTTGTAAAGTATCAATTTAAAGCTGTTGAAGGAGATATTTTATTTGGAGAATATATAAGAAAGTGATATAATACAAAGAAAACTACTAAAGATAAAATGTTACGATTTATCGCTAAAATCTTTTTGAATTCTCTTTACGGAAAATTTGGTTCAAAAACAGAAAGAAAGATCCATTATTATTCTAAAGAACATTTTGAAAACGGTTGATTTACAGAGGACGTTATAACAAAACAAAAATATTATTTGCCAGTAGGGGTTTTTATTACAGCCTTTGCTCGACTTAAATTAGTTGATGCTGTTGGCTTTAATGGTAATAAAATGCTTTATTGCGATACCGACAGTTTGTATCTTTTAAAAAAAGATTTAAAATATTTTAATTTTAGTATAAGTGATAAATTGGGAGCTTGAAAACAAGAATTAATGGGAAATGTGGTTACTTTTAGAAGAGCGAAAGCCTATACTACAGGGAAGAAATCAACAATCTCGGCCTTCAAAGTTAAAGACCGAGTTATTGATCACCACGAGTTGTTAATTGGATTTAGTAATTTACAATTACAAGGACGTCAAGCTAATTGCGATAAAGGTAAATATTTGGAAACAATTGAAAAGGTAATGGTTCCTATTTGAGCTGATCGAAGTCAGCCGGACAGTTGATATAATGGCATGAGCAAGAAAGAGTTTATTAGAAACTATAGATTAAAATTAACTGACGATATGATTGATTTATCTGATCGCTTCGAAAACTGTTAGTTTAGAATTAATAGAATCGAATCAAATCTTATTAGTATTAATTCTACTAATAATCTCATCTTTAATAAATTTATTAAATACACATCCCATTTCCTTATCAACCAATCTAAAGTAATATACTTTTGACTTATCTTCTGGGATTTTATCAAGTTCTATTAATAATCATTCACTTTTATCGTTCATATAAAGATTTAAAAAAGTGTCTTTAACTTTAAGAATCTCTCCGTTATTCTTTCATTTTCTAATGTTCATCTTATGTTTTGAAATGATTCCTCAATTAATATCAAAGGTGTTTTCATTTAAATAGGTGTCTCCAATTTGCCCTAAAACAGAAGTAATTGTTATTCATTTTGATCTGACGGTGTCATGTGCTTCTGCTTGTAATTCAGCCAAATCTTTTTTAGGCGACAATAAACAATATAGCCCTTTATCATCTACTGTTCTTCACTCGGTGAAACAATATTTAATAACGGTAAAATCAATGTTCATACGTTTAAAGATTTCTAAAGACAACGATTTTTGGTTACAAAACCAGAATTGTTGTGCTGGTTTACCTTCTTTAATGTTATAATACGTTTTATCGATAATGTTAATTAAACGACTCATTCCGTTTTTTACAACTCTTAACGAAGTATTAATTTCATCTCAAGCAATATAACACACGTCTTGACGGTTAGATTTATAATTGTCAGCCGAAGACAAAGCTAAGAATCTAATAAACAAAGTCTTAGTATTTGTTTGAGGATCTGTATAAACAACTCCTTTCCGGGTCACCTCAGTATGGGCTCACCGGTCCGGATATGTTTGTTCATTTAATGTTAAAAACTCATTTCACATTTGTTTTCAAACAGTACATGTATTTAGAACTCAGGCTGATTTTCTTTGATGATGTACAAATTCATCCAGCATAAATTCCTTAGCATTAAACGTCTTACCTAAACCTCTTTCACTTAAAATAATGGTAATAACAAAATTCTTATCTCTTATTTTCTTAAAATCTATTGTTTTCTTTGGATGTTTATACCCAGGAAACATTACCTTACAGTACAAATCAGGTGTTTTAAAACTAGAGGTCATTTTAATTTTTTGATTTAGTTCTTTAACTAAATACTCTTTTACAAATGGTTTATTCTTATTCATCATGGAGATATCAATACCCTCCCGCACTATATGTACTATCATCTTGTCAAATCATACTAAAAAGATCTGTTCCTTTGTTAAATCAAATTTTTAAATTAAAAGTTAATGGAGAAGTATAATAATCATGAGCTGTTAAAACTTGATCATAACCATAACCTATCTCATCATATCAATATCTTTCTTTTGTGCCTGTTAAGCTATCTGTAATTCGAATATCGTTATTAACCCCTAAAGCACTGTAAACTGTATATCCATAGTATCCATAATAATAATCTTTATCTGTGTCTGTGTAATATCTCAACCCTGAGTTGTTAAATCCTCCTGAGCTGATGGTATACTGACGGGTAAAATGTTTTTGTAACTCTTCAACTCTTGCTTGTGCCATTTCCTTAGTTGTAGCCGTGGAAACGCTCTTCCAATTTAAAGAAATTCCTGTGTCTGTTTTTTTTAATTGGATTGCCGACGTTAAAATACCGTTAACTTTTGATCTCAAACCAAATCTTCAATAAGCGCTTCCTTGGTCTTCTCATCTGTAAGGAACAAAAACATAATCAACTTTTCGAGGAACATAAACAGTGTTTTCCTCTTCTTGATTTTCATGAGTTGATTCTGTTGGTTTTTCTGTTTGAACTATTTCGACTTCTTGACTTCCTGACTCGTCAATAGTTGTAATACTTGCTTCTCCATATACTTTAATAACTAAATTATCTTTTGTAATAGATGTTTTATTAACTAATGTTTGAATAGAATTAGAATAATTAATAGTTTCTTCTTCACTATTTGCTAATAGGTAAGGAATTTCATTATTACTGTTTAAATGCTCAATTTCTCAATTTTCATAACTATAATTTAAAACACCTTTAAAAGTATCAACATCTCTTACATGTCAAATAGTAACCCCTCTATCATAAATGTCTGACATAATTTGTTTTACGGCTGAACTTAAATTACGTATTGGTTTAATTGAGTTAAATACATCTGTTGCTTGAATATAATTGTAATAATATCTTGTGTCAATAAAATCACCTAAATAACCATATTTTTTATAATTATAACCATATTTTGTTAAATAGTCAAAAACTTTTTGTTTATCAATATTACGTAATGTTTTATGATTTCAAAATAAACCTCATTCGTTTTCCCCATTCATTAACTCTGTTTTTAAAATTCCTGAAGAAGGAGTTGATTGATTAGGTATGTTTGCTAAATCTTTCATAGTAGATTCAACAGCTCATTTTTCTTTTTGTCCTTTTAATAAAACACCTGTTGAAGCAAGCATTAATTTACCTGAAGCAACAGCTGTGTTTCCTGTTTGCCCTGCTAATCAGTTAAAAGGATTTATAACCGCTGTACTAGCTCCTATAGCTCCTATAGCAATCCCTGAAGCACCAACCGTTGTTTGGGCATTTGCGTATCATATTTTATTGCTCATGTTATTTCTATTTTCGTTCATATATTTTTGAAAAGCTATTGTAGCAATAGGGAGTTCTACATTGTTAATATCTTGTAAATAAAATCCTGATAAAAAAGGATTTTCTGTGTTATATAATTTTTCAATAAAAAAACGTACCTGATATTCTTCTGGGATAAATGAAAAGTTTGCTTTAATGTAAATATCTTCCTCTATACAATTATATAATTGATAAAAATTAAGATTCATTTTTTGCCCATATCATAATGAAAGTTCATACCTTAAGAATTGAGGGGAAAGCAATTTTGTTTCATATCTAATGTTTCTTTGTTTTTCAATAGATAAATGAGAAGGGATTAATTGTAAACTTTCTTCTAACAATTCTTTAACTGTTTGTAAGCTTTTATATTCGTTTGCTTCATTTGTTTTACTGATATTAGAATCGTAAATAGCTGTTTGAAGTTTAAAAAATCCTATATCGTTCAAACTTTCTAAATTAACCAAATTATTCTTTGAATGATAATATTTACATCTATTAGAAGTAAAATTTAAATATCATTTATCACCAGATTTAATAAAATTTAATTTAAAAATATTAGGCATATAGTTATAAACTTGAATTGAAGCTGGTTCTAAAGTGTCACCCCCACGACGCCCAATCACTTCGTAAAATCTAGTGAAATCGAAATCGAAACGTTTAGTTGCTGTTTGGTGAATAAAATCTACTCCGTATTTATTTTGATTTTGAACAAAAGGTACTACAGCTGTTATATAAGGTAAATTAGCTCCTTGTCTAGCATTATTAAGACAAATTAACTCCCCAGAAACTTTTTCTTCAAGCCCTGCGCTATTAACTCATTTTCCGGCTAAATAAGAATTATGATATGTTTTAATAAAAAACACACCAAATCTAATATTATCAATAAGAGATTTAAATTTTTCTTTTTCATCCTCTGTAGCGTTTTCTAAATTATCTATTGTTTTCCGAATGTCAACATTATCTAGTCCGTTTGTCCCATAAAAACTTTTAATTTTAATTTGTTTGTCATTAATAGGTTCAAAAGGTAAACTTTCTTCTTTAGTTAATACTTCAATATTTGGTTTAATTTCTTGGTTTTCAATATTAAAACGTTTAAGGTGAGTTCTATTAATAAAATTACTTGTACCTTCTCTGAAATTAAACATTTCTGGATAGGTAAAAGGAACGTCGATTTCTACGTCAAAAGAATATAGATTATTTCCAACCGGTTTATCAAAAGCCACTACACAAAAGTAATAAAAACCGTCGTCTTCTACAACGGCACAATCTGCGTTAAGCAAATCACGTCTTTTAAATTCAGGATACATTTCTTTATACTTTTTCAAATCAACCTTAACTTTTCAACTTACTTCATTAATTAAAGTAGATGTTACAGAAGGTCGATCAGCTTGTTTATTAAGTTCTACCAATCAATCTTTATCTGTCCCGTCCATCAAGTATTTATTTATAAATTGGTGCTTACGTACTCCTAAAGGATGCGCATTATCAATGACATCCCCAGGAAAGTTAACAACGTGTAAATACTCGTTTGGTTTTTGAGGATATTTTAGCACTCCTCATGGGCTATTTTTCTTAAATATTAAAATTTTCATGATTAGTGTCCACTCTCCCTTACCATTGAAAAGTTAAATTTTGTTGGTTTTGCGTTTCCGAAACTTCCATTTGCATCAAATGTTCATCTTAGACTTTGTAATGCTACGTTGTTTCTCATGTGATAGTATACGAAGAATGGGTGTTTATAAACGTCGTTGTTTGTTAATCATCATATTTCTCCTCAATACAACAAGTCACCAGTTGCTTTTGTTCACTTAATATTACCTTTGATGTTAATTCCTGTTTTAGTAGCAAAATAGTTATTATACACATTTGCGTTTAGTTGTCAAGGACTCGTTGATTTTAATGTCGAGTGGAAATATGTTTTTATTGTTGTACCATTTGGGTTAATGTTGTCTGAAATAGGTAAGTATTGAAATGTTTTACTTGTGGTATCTTGAAATTGTTCTGGAACAAAGAATGAAGATCATTTAACATTTGTTGCATTCAAAGGTGGTTCAATGTGAATGTCAAATTTATATAATCCATCTTTAAGTTGTTGAGTTCCTGTACTGTACAATCTAAAGAATCAAGAGTTATTAAATCTTTTCAATTCTTGACCATATTTATTAATAATTTGAAATCCTACTTTTTCACCTACTGAAGCGTAATATGCCGTTCCTGGAATGTCTTTCGAGTGATCGAATAATGATATTGCTGTTCCTGATCCTGACACTTCAATTCAAGGGTGAGGTGTATGTAATACCTCTAAACGTTCACGCATGGTTGGGTAAAGTGAACTGTTTCCTAATTCTTTTCATGGAGTCAACTTAATATCTGTGTTTCCTAAATTCTCGATCATCTCTTGTCCTTTTACTTTTTGGTCTGATTTAGTATAAACTTTAAGTAAATGATAGAATCGTTCTTGAGTTAAATTGGTTCTTGAAGCAAATTGAGCAGGTGTTCTATATCAATCATTTTGATTTGTTTTAGCACTAGGTTCTGTTTTAAAAATTAGTCTACTATTAACTAATGTTTCAATATCGTCTTTATAAAGATATGATCATGTTGTAACTTTTCTTCCTAAAACTTCACTCATTTTTGCTGTTCGAGCAGTTTGATCTGTTAATTCATCAAAAACATCAAATCTTTTACTTCCTTCGGCAAAAAATTTATTACTATTGTATATTTGTAATATGGATGTGTGTAAACTTCTCTAAGATAATGAGAAACACCTCAAATTTCATCAGGTAATCCAAAGCGTTTAATAATTTTACTCTTTGATTATCTGAAGGTGTAGCGTTTCATTTTAATCCAACTGGGTTAGTATCAGCGTCGTAAGGAAGCATTTCATTATCAACAACTTCTGTTTCAAGTGCTGAGAATCTGTTATTCAATTGTGCGTCAATTGATTTTTTGTATAAGATGTTCCTTTTAGTTCAAAATATTCTTTCCCTCAGTCATAAAGTTTACTCCGAAGATTGTTCCATTTTTATCTGTTAAGACCGCAACCATTGGATAATTTGATGATTCTGGAGTAATGTATCGAAACGTTGGTTATAAAATCCAGCAATCACATCGTCTGGATCAGGTTCTGAAATTACGTGGTTATTATAGTCTTCTATTCAAGAATATAATGAATTTACATATTTTAAATTTAAGTTTGCTCGTTGAGTGTTGAAAGGACTAGGTAATGTAGAAATATGATGTTGCCCTCCAATAATGATTGTTTCAGTTGAATTATATGTAAACACATTGTCGTTTCTCATCAAGTTAAATGCTACAAAACTTCCATCACTATTTTTATAAGCTACAATCATAACGTCTTCATGATCGTTGAATAGATCGTAAAGCTGATATTCATTGTTTTTAGCTCTATCATATTCTGCTATTTTACGTCTAAAGAAATTAATTTGAGAATCTGATAATTGTTCGTTTCATCCATGAAAAGATTCAATTGAAGTATTGTTTACCACAGTAGATGTAACTTTTAATGTGTTATGTCCAATTTGTGTATAAAACTCAGTTTCTGTTAAATGATTTAATAGTGAGTAATGTTCTGGAGTGTCTGCTAAGTGTTGAATTTCTGTTACTCTGTCAGTGTCTTCATCTCTTAAAAATTTATAGATTTGCCCTAAATCAGATCTTTTAATGTGAAGAATATGACTCAATTGTTCTGTTGTTCCATCTGGTTTAATGTAGTTGCTTAGATCATAACTTGATCCGCAGATACGGTTAACTCATTGTAAAACTACTGAGTGTTGTTGGTATTCTGTCAAATCAAATCAGTCGGCAGGACTACGTCAATGTGATCAAATGTCTTTTAAAACACAACTTGTTTCTTTAAAGTTACAAATTTGGTAGATGTCTACTTTATCGTTTACGTTTAATGAGAATGGTTGTGAAACTATATTACTTGAGTATCCTTCTTTTTCTAAGCTATAATATTCTGCTTCTGTATTAAGTGTTGAAATTAAACTTTGTTTTTTGTCTGTAGTAGGAATTGCTGTTCAAGGGATGGTATCTCGGTTTAACAATAAAATCTTCTGTTCTAAATAATCCTTCAAAACGTGCGTTAATTTGCGGTTTGGTATAAACATCTTTAACTTTAGCAAATATTTTATCGTTGATTGCGTGAGGCTGTCCATCTGTTCCTGCGTCACCTGGATCTCCTTTATCACCTTTTGGTCCTACTGGTCCTTGTGGCCCCTGTTCACCTGGAATTCCTTCTTTCATTTCAATTTCATTAATTTTATCATCAATATATCCTTCTAAGGTGCTAGAATTATAAACAGTTTCACCTTCTTCTAATTCTGTAGAAGAATCTAATTTACATCCTCCGATAAATTGAAAGATAGAACCAAAACTAGATTCTAACATAGAGTTAGTATCTGGAAAGATTAACAAAGTAGATAACAACTGTAAAATAGCTGGATTAGTAAATCCTGTTGTTCCGTTCGCAAATAGCTTTTGTACTTCAGCTTCTGTTTCAGCTTCTGACCCTACTAACATATCGTTTGAGTAGCTTGTTTTAATTAATTCTGTGATCTCTTTTTCACGTTGTTTTAATACTGGTAAGTGTTTTACTCTAAAATCCTCATATTTCATTAACGTTTTAGTGTAAATTAAATCTATATCACTATATAAGAATGTTTGAGCTCCAAACAATCCTAATAGCTTGTTATAATAAAATTCATCCGTGTCCTTAATACTATCCGCTGAAATGTTATTTAGTTTAGTTTTAAACTCATTAAATGTAGGATAGGTATCTTTAAAATTATATTCCATTACGCGTCTAACCCCTTTTTAAATCCTTCTTCATAACCTTTTTTAATAGCTTCTACTTCCTCTTTGTCAATTTGAGTGCCGAAGATGAAATTAACCTTTTCTACTGATTTAGCGTCAATTTCATTATACTTGCTTGCTTCTAATTCTTTAGCTTGTTGATTAAGCTTAATGAGTTCTATTCTCATTTTTAGTTCTTGTAATAACTTATCGTTACTTTGATCTTGTGAATGTACTTGTTTAGTTTGTACTTCTTGTTTGTCGATTGTTTTGTTGTCTGTCATTTGGATTACCTCCACACTTATTTTTATTACACGCCTAAAGTTAGCGTAACACATGTAGTGTTATCATATTTATATATACTTATATATTATATCATACTTTTATATATTTGTCAAGTATTAATTGGGACGCTTTAATCTCCAAAATGGGGAAGCCGAGGGC
>NW_027556674.1:0-40528 GCF_964204865.1 Styela clava
CAATAACCCTGCTAAAACGCTTAAAAACAGTGAAAAGCCGTCAAAAAACACCAATAACCCTGCTAAAACGCTTAAAAACTGTGAAAAACCGTCAAAAAACACCAACAACCCTGCTAAAACGCCTAAAAACAGTGAAAAACCGTCAAAAAACACCAATAACCCTGCTAAAACGCTTAAAAACTGTGAAAAACCGTCAAAAAACACCAACAACCCTGCTAAAACGCTTAAAAACAGTGAAAACCGTCAAAAAACACCAATAACCCTGCTAAAACGCTTAAAAACAGTGAAAAACCGTCAAAAAACACCAACAACCCTGCTAAAACTTTTAAAAACAGTGAAAAACAGTCATTAACACCAATAACCCTGCTAAAACGCTTAAAAACAGTGAAAAAACTGTCAAAAAACACCAATAACCCTGCTAAAACGCTAAAAAACAGTGAAAAACCGTCAAAAAACACCAATAATCCTGCTAAAACGCTTAAAAAGAGTGAAAAACCGTCAAAAAACACAAATAACCCTGCTAAAATGCTTAAAAACAGTGAAAAACCGTAAAAAAACACCAATAACCCTGCTAAAACGCTTAAAAACAGTGAAAAACCGTCAAAAAACACAAATAACCCTGCTAAAACGCTTAAAAACAGTGAAAAACCGTAAAAAAACACCAATAACCCTGCTAAAACGCTTAAAAACAGTGAAAAACCGTCAAAAAACACCAATAACCCTGCTAAAACGCTTAAAAACAGTGAACAACCGTCAAAAAACACCAATAACCCTGCTAAAACGCTTAAAACAGTGAAAAACGTCAAAAAACACCAATAACCCTGCTAAAACGCTAAAAAACAGTGAAAAACCGTCAAAAAACACCAACAACCCTGCTAAAACTTTTAAAAACAGTGAAAAACCTTCAAAAAACACCAATAACCCTGCTAAAACGCTTAAAAACAGTGAAAAACCGTCAAAAAACACCAATAACCCTGCTAAAACGCTTAAAAACAGTGAAAAACCGTCAAAAAACACCAATAACCCTGCCAAAACGCTTAAAAACAGTGAAAAACCGTCAAAAAACACCAATAACCCTGCTAAAACGCTTAAAAACAGTGAAAAACCGTCAAAAAACACCAATAACCTTGCTAAAACGCTTAAAAACAGTGAAAAACCATCAAAAAACACCAATAACCCTGCTAAAACGCTTAAAAACAGTGAAAAACCGTCAAAAAACACCAATAACCCTGCTAAAACGCTTAAAAACTGTGAAAAACCGTCAAAAAACACCAACAACCCTGCTAAAACGCCTAAAAACAGTGAAAAACCGTCAAAAAACACCAATAACCCTGCTAAAACGCTTAAAAACTGTGAAAAACCGTCAAAAAACACCAACAACCCTGCTAAAACGCTCAAAAACAGTGAAAAACCGTCAAAAAACACCAATAACCCTGCTAAAACGCTTAAAAACAGTGAAAAACCGTCAAAAAACACCAACAACCCTGCTAAAACTTTTAAAAACAGTGAAAAACAGTCATTAACACCAATAACCCTGCTAAAACGCTTAAAAACAGTGAAAAACCGTCAAAAAACACCAATAACCCTGCTAAAACGCTAAAAAACAGTGAAAAACCGTCAAAAAACACCAATAATCCTGCTAAAACGCTTAAAAACAGTGAAAAACCGTCAAAAAACACCAATAACCCTGCTAAAACGCTTAAAAACAGTGAAAAACCGTCAAAAAACACCAATAACCCTGCTAAAACGCTAAAAAACAGTGAAAAACCGTCAAAAAACACCAATAACCCTGCTAAAACGCTTAAAAACAGTGAAAAACCGTCAAAAAACACCAATAACCTTGCTAAAACGCTTAAAAACAGTGAAAAACCATCAAAAAACACCAATAACCCTGCTAAAACGCTTAAAAACAGTGAAAAACCGTCAAAAAACACCAATAACCCTGCTAAAACGCTTAAAAACTGTGAAAAACCGTCAAAAAACACCAACAACCCTGCTAAAACGCCTAAAAACAGTGAAAAACCGTCAAAAAACACCAATAACCCTGCTAAAACGCTTAAAAACTGTGAAAAACCGTCAAAAAACACCAACAACCCTGCTAAAACGCTTAAAAACAGTGAAAAACCGTCAAAAAACACCAATAACCCTGCTAAAACGCTTAAAAACAGTGAAAAACCGTCAAAAAACACCAACAACCCTGCTAAAACTTTAAAAAACAGTGAAAAACAGTCATTAACACCAATAATCCTGCTAAAACGCTTAAAAACAGTGAAAAAACTGTCAAAAAACACCAATAACCCTGCTAAAACGCTAAAAAACAGTGAAAAACCGTCAAAAAACACCAATAATCCTGCTAAAACGCTTAAAAAGAGTGAAAAACCGTCAAAAAACACCAATTACCCTGCTAAAACGCTTAAAAACAGTGAAAAACCGTCCAAAAACACCAATAACCCTGCTAAAACGCTTAAAAACAGTGAAAAACAGTCATTAAACACCAATAACCCTGCTAAAACGCTTAAAAACAGTGAAAAACGTCAAAAAACACCAATAACCCTGCTAAAACGCTAAAAAACAGTGAAAAACCGTCAAAAAACACCAATAATCCTGCTAAAACGCTTAAAAACAGTGAAAAACCGTCAAAAAACACCAATAACCCTGCTAAAACGCTTAAAAACAGTGAAAAACCGTCAAAAAACACCAATAACCCTGCTAAAACGCTAAAAAACAGTGAAAAACCGTCAAAAAACACCAATAACCCTGCTAAAACGCTTAAAAACAGTGAAAAACCGTCAAAAAACACCAATAACCTTGCTAAAACGCTTAAAAACAGTGAAAAACCATCAAAAAACACCAATAACCCTGCTAAAACGCTTAAAAACAGTGAAAAACCGTCAAAAAACACCAATAACCCTGCTAAAACGCTTAAAAACTGTGAAAAACCGTCAAAAAACACCAACAACCCTGCTAAAACGCCTAAAAACAGTGAAAAACCGTCAAAAAACACCAATAACCCTGCTAAAACGCTTAAAAACTGTGAAAAACCGTCAAAAAACACCAACAACCCTGCTAAAACGCTTAAAAACAGTGAAAAACCGTCAAAAAACACCAATAACCCTGCTAAAACGCTTAAAAACAGTGAAAAACCGTCAAAAAACACCAACAACCCTGCTAAAACTTTAAAAAACAGTGAAAAACAGTCATTAACACCAATAATCCTGCTAAAACGCTTAAAAACAGTGAAAAAACCGTCAAAAAACACCAATAACCCTGCTAAAACGCTTAAAAACAGTGAAAAACCGTCAAAAAACACCAATAATCCTGCTAAAACGCTTAAAAAGAGTGAAAAACCGTCAAAAAACACCAATTACCCTGCTAAAACGCTTAAAAACAGTGAAAAACCGTCAAAAAACACCAATAACCCTGCTAAAACGCTTAAAAACAGTGAAAAACCGTCAAAAAACACCAATAACCCTGCTGAAACGTTAAAAAACAGTGAAAAACCGTCAAAAAACACCAATAACCCTGCTAAAACGCTTAAAAACAGTGAAAAACCGTCAAAAAACACCAATAACCCTGCTAAAACGCTTAAAAACAGTGAAAAACCGTCAAAAAACACCAATAACCCTGCTAAAACGCTTAAAAACAGTGAAAAACCGTCAAAAAACACCAATAACCCTGCTAAAACGCTTAAAAACAGTGAAAAACCGTCAAAAAACACCAATAACTCTGTTAAACGCTTAAAAACAGTGAAAAACCGTCAAAAAACACCAATAACCCTGCTAAAACGCTTAAAAACAGTGAAAAACCGTCATAAAACACCAATAACCCTGCTAAAACGCTTGAAAACAGTGAAAAACCGTCAAAAAACATCAATAACCCTGCTAAAACGCTTAAAAACAGTGAAAAACCGTCAAAAAACACCAATAACCCTGCTAAAACGCTTAAAAACAGTGAAAACCGTCAAAAAACACCAATAACCCTGCTAAAACGCTTAAAAACAGTGAAAAACCGTAAAAAACTCCAATAACCATGCTAAAACGCTTAAAAACAGTGAAAAACCGTCAAAAAACACCAATCACCCTGCTAAAACGCTTAAAAACAGTGAAAAACCGTCAAAAAACTCCAATAACCCTGCTAAAACGCTTAAAAACAGTGAAAAACCGTCAAAAAACTCCAATAACCCTGCTAAAGCGCTTAAAAACAGTGAAAAACCGTCAAAAAACACCAATAACCCTGCTAAAACGCTTAAAAACAGTGAAAAACCGTCAAAAAACACCAATAACCCTGCTAAAACGCTTAAAAACAGTAAAAACCGTCAAAAACACCAATAACCCTGCTAAAACGCTTAAAAACAGTGAAAAACCGTCAAAAAACACCAATAACCCTGCTAAAACGCTTAAAAACAGTGAAAAACCGTCAAATAACACCAATAACCCTGCTAAAACGCTTAAAAACAGAGAAAAACCGTCAAAAAACACCAATAACCCTGCTAAAACGCTTAAAACAGTGAAAAACCGTCAAAAAACACCAATAACCCTGCTAAAACGTTTAAAAACAGTGAAAAACCGTCAAAAAACACCAATAACCCTGCTAAGACGCTTAAAAACAGTGAAAAACCGTCAAAAAACACCAATATCCCTGCTAAAACGCTTAAAAACAGTAAAAACCGTCAAAAAACACCAATAACCCTGCTAAAACGCTTAAAAACAGTGAAAAACCGTCAAAAAACACCAATAACCCTGCTAAAACGCTTAAAAACAGTGAAAAAACGTCAAAAAACACCAATAACCCTGCTAAAACGCTTAAAAACAGTGAAAAACCGTCAAAAAACACCAATAACCCTGGTAAAACGCTTAAAAACAGTGAAAAACCGTCAAAAAACACCAATAACCCTGCTAAAACGCTTAAAAACAGTGAAAAACCGTCAAAAAACACAAATAACCCTGCTAAAACGCTCAAAAACAGTGAAAAACCGTCAAAAAACCCCAATAACTCTGCTAAAACGCTTAAAAACAGTGAAAAACCGTCAAAAAACACCAATAACCCTGCTATAACGCTTAAAAACAGTGAAAACCCATCAAAAAACACCAATAACCCTGCTAAAACGCTTAAAAACAGTGAAAAACCGTCAAAAAACACTAATAACCCTGCTAAAACGCTTAAAAACAGTGAAAAAACCGTCAAAAAACACCAACAACCCTGCTAAAACGCTTAAAAACAGTGAAAAACCGTCAAAAAACACCAATAACCCTGCTAAAAAGCTTAAAAACAGTGAAAAACCGTCAAAAAACACCAACAACCCTGCTAAAACTTTTAAAAACAGTGAAAAACCATCATAAAACACCAATAACCCTGCTAAAACGTTTAAAAACAGTGAAAAACCGTCAAAAAACACCAATAACCCTGCTAAAAAGCTTAAAAACAGTGAAAAACCGTCAAAAAACACCAACAACCCTGCTAAAACTTTTAAAAACAGTGAAAAACCATCATAAAACACCAATAACCCTGCTAAAACGCTTAAAAAGAGTGAAAAACCGTCAAAAAACACAAATAACCCTGCTAAAACGCTTAAAAACAGTGAAAAACCGTCAAAAAACACCAATAACCCTGCCAAAACGCTTAAAAACAGTGAAAAACCGTCAAAAAACACCAATAACCCTGCTAAAACGCTTAAAATTAGTGAAAAACCGTCAAAAAACACCAATAACCTTGCTAAAACGCTTAAAACAGTGAAAAACCATCAAAAAACACCAATAACCCTGCTAAAACGCTTAAAAACAGTGAAAAACCGTCAAAAAACACCAATAACCCTGCTAAAACGCTTAAAAACTGTGAAAAACCGTCAAAAAACACCAACAACCTTGCTAAAACGCCTAAAAACAGTGAAAAACCGTCAAAAAACACCAATAACCCTGCTAAAACGCTTAAAAACAGTGAAAAACCGTCAAAAAACACCAATAACCTTGCTAAAACGCTTAAAACAGTGAAAAACCATCAAAAAACACCAATAACCCTGCTAAAACGCTTAAAAACAGTGAAAAGCCGTCAAAAAACACCAATAACCCTGCTAAAACGCTTAAAAACTGTGAAAAACCGTCAAAAAACACCAACAACCCTGCTAAAACGCCTAAAAACAGTGAAAAACCGTCAAAAAACACCAATAACCCTGCTAAAACGCTTAAAAACTGTGAAAAACCGTCAAAAAACACCAACAACCCTGCTAAAACGCTTAAAAACAGTGAAAACCGTCAAAAAACACCAATAACCCTGCTAAAACGCTTAAAAACAGTGAAAAACCGTCAAAAAACACCAACAACCCTGCTAAAACTTTTAAAAACAGTGAAAAACAGTCATTAACACCAATAACCCTGCTAAAACGCTTAAAAACAGTGAAAAAACTGTCAAAAAACACCAATAACCCTGCTAAAACGCTAAAAAACAGTGAAAAACCGTCAAAAAACACCAATAATCCTGCTAAAACGCTTAAAAAGAGTGAAAAACCGTCAAAAAACACAAATAACCCTGCTAAAACGCTTAAAAAACAGTGAAAAACCGTAAAAAAACACCAATAACCCTGCTAAAACGCTTAAAAACAGTGAAAAACCGTCAAAAAACACAAATAACCCTGCTAAAACACTTAAAAACAGTGAAAAACCGTAAAAAACACCAATAACCCTGCTAAAACGCTTAAAAACAGTGAAAAACCGTCAAAAACACCAATAACCCTGCTAAAACGCTTAAAAACAGTGAACAACCGTCAAAAAACACCAATAACCCTGCTAAAACGCTTAAAACAGTGAAAAACGTCAAAAAACACCAATAACCCTGCTAAAACGCTAAAAAACAGTGAAAAACCGTCAAAAAACACCAACAACCCTGCTAAAACTTTTAAAAACAGTGAAAAACCTTCAAAAAACACCAATAACCCTGCTAAAACGCTTAAAAACAGTGAAAAACCGTCAAAAAACACCAATAACCCTGCTAAAACGCTTAAAAACAGTGAAAAACCGTCAAAAAACACCAATAACCCTGCCAAAACGCTTAAAAACAGTGAAAAACCGTCAAAAACACCAATAACCCTGCTAAAACGCTTAAAAACAGTGAAAAACCGTCAAAAAACACCAATAACCTTGCTAAAACGCTTTAAAAACAGTGAAAAACCATCAAAAAACACCAATAACCCTGCTAAAACGCTTAAAAACAGTGAAAAACCGTCAAAAAACACCAATAACCCTGCTAAAACGCTTAAAAACTGTGAAAAACCGTCAAAAAACACCAACAACCCTGCTAAAACGCCTAAAAACAGTGAAAAACCGTCAAAAAACACCAATAACCCTACTAAAACGCTTAAAAACTGTGAAAAACCGTCAAAAAACACCAACAACCCTGCTAAAACGCTTAAAAACAGTGAAAAACCGTCAAAAAACACCAATAACCCTGCTAAAACGCTAAAAAACAGTGAAAAACCGTCAAAAAACACCAATAACCCTGCTAAAACGCTTAAAAACAGTGAAAAACCGTCAAAAAACACCAATAACCTTGCTAAAACGCTTAAAAACAGTGAAAAACCATCAAAAAACACCAATAACCCTGCTAAAACGCTTAAAAACAGTGAAAAACCGTCAAAAAACACCAATAACCCTGCTAAAACGCTTAAAAACTGTGAAAAACCGTCAAAAAACACCAACAACCCTGCTAAAACGCCTAAAAACAGTGAAAAACCGTCAAAAAACACCAATAACCCTGCTAAAACGCTTAAAAACTGTGAAAAACCGTCAAAAAACACCAACAACCCTGCTAAAACGCTTAAAAACAGTGAAAAACCGTCAAAAAACACCAATAACCCTGCTAAAACGCTTAAAAACAGTGAAAAACCGTCAAAAAACACCAACAACCCTGCTAATACTTTAAAAAACAGTGAAAAACAGTCATTAACACCAATAACCCTGCTAAAACGCTTAAAAACAGTGAAAAAACTGTCAAAAAACACCAATAACCCTGCTAAAACGCTAAAAAACAGTGAAAAACCGTCAAAAACACCAATAATCCTGCTAAAACGCTTAAAAAGAGTGAAAAACCGTCAAAAAACACAAATAACCCTGCTAAAACGCTTGAAAACAGTGAAAAACCGTAAAAAAACACCAATAACCCTGCTAAAACGCTTAAAAACAGTGAAAAACCGTCAAAAAACACCAATAACCCTGCTAAAACGCTTAAAAACAGTGAACAACCGTCAAAAAACACCAATAACCCTGCTAAAACGCTTAAAAACAGTGAAAAACGTCAAAAAACACCAATAACCCTGCTAAACACTAAAAACAGTGAAAAACCGTCAAAAAACACCAACAACCCTGCTAAAACTTTTAAAAACAGTGAAAAACCTTCAAAAAACACCAATAACCCTGCTAAAACGCTTAAAAACAGTGAAAAACCGTCAAAAAACACCAATAACCCTGCTAAAACGCTTAAAACTGTGAAAAACCGTCAAAAAACACCAACAACCCTGCTAAAACGCTTAAAAACAGTGAAAAACCGTCAAAAACACCAATAACCCTGCTAAAACGCTTAAAAACAGTGAAAAACCGTCAAAAAACACCAACAACCCTGCTAAAACTTTTAAAAACAGTGGAAAACCGTCATTAAACACCAATAACCCTGCTAAAACGCTTAAAAACAGTGAACAACCGTCAAAAAACACCAACAACCCTGCTAAAACGCTTAAAAACAGTGAAAAACCGTCAAAAAACACCAATAACCCTGCTAAAACGCTTAAAAACAGTGAAAAACCGTCAAAAACACCAACAATCCTGCTAAAACTTTAAAAAACAGTGAAAAACAGTCATTAACACCAATAACCCTGCTAAAACGCTTAAAAACAGTGAAAAAACTGTCAAAAAACACCAATAACCTGCTAAAACGCTAAAAAACAGTGAAAAACCGTCAATAAACACCAATAATCCTGCTAAAACGCTTAAAAAGAGTGAAAAACCGTCAAAAAACAATAACCCTGCTAAAACGCTTAAAAACAGTGAAAAACCGTCAAAAAACACCAATAACCCTGCTAAAACGCTAAAAAACAGTGAAAAACCGTCAAAAAACACCAATAACCTTGCTAAAACGCTTAAAAACAGTGAAAAACCGTCGAAAAACACCAATAACCTTGCTAAAACGCTTAAAAACAGTGAAAAACCATCAAAAAACACCAATAACCCTGCTAAAACGCTTAAAAACAGTGAAAAACCGTCAAAAAACACCAATAACCCTGCTAAAACGCTTAAAAACTGTGAAAAACCGTCAAAAAACACCAACAACCCTGCTAAAACGCCTAAAAACAGTGAAAAACCGTCAAAAAACACCAATAACCCTGCTAAAACGCTTAAAAACTGTGAAAAACCGTCAAAAAACACCAACAACCCTGCTAAAACGCTTAAAAACAGTGAAAAACCGTCAAAAAACACCAATAACCCTGCTAAAACGCTTAAAAACAGTGAAAAACCGTCAAAAAACACCAACAACCCTGCTAAAACTTTAAAAAACAGTGAAAAACAGTCATTAACACCAATAACCCTGCTAAAACGCTTAAAAACAGTGAAAAAACTGTCAAAAAACACCAATAACCCTGCTAAAACGCTAAAAAACAGTGAAAAACCGTCAAAAAACACCAATAATCCTGCTAAAACGCTTAAAAAGAGTGAAAAACCGTCAAAAAACACAAATAACCCTGCTAAAACGCTTAAAAACAGTGGAAAACCGTCAAAAAACACCAATAACCCTGCTAAAACGCTTAAAAACAGTGAAAAACCGTCAAAAAACACCAATAACCCTGCTAAAACGCTTAAAAACAGTGAACAACCGTCAAAAAACACCAATAACCCTGCTAAAACGCTTAAAAACAGTGAAAAACCGTCAAAAAACACCAATAACCTTGCTAAAACGCTTAAAAACAGTGAAAAACCGTCAAAAAACACCAATAACCCTGCTAAAACGCTTAAAATCAGTGAAAAACCGTCAAAAAACACCAATAACCCTGCTAAAACGCTTAAAAACAGTGGAAAACCGTCAAAAAACACCAATAACCCTGCTAAAACGCTTAAAAACAGTGAAAAACCGTCAAAAAACACCAATAACCCTGCTAAAACGCTTAAAAACAGTGAAAAATCGTCAAAAAACACCAATAACCTTGCTAAAACGCTAAAAACAGTGAAAAACCGTCAAAAAACACCAATAACCCTGCTAAAACGCTTAAAAACAGTGAAAAACCGTCAAAAAACACCAATAACCTTGCTAAAACGCCTAAAAACAGTGAAAAACCGTCAAAAAACACCAATAACCCTGCACACCAATAACCCTGCTAAAACGCTTAAAAAACAGTGAAAAACCATCAAAAAACACCAATAACCTTGCTAAAACGCCTAAAAACATTGAAAAACCGTCAAAAAACACCAATAACCCTGCTAAAAACGCTTAAAAACAGTGAAAAACCAATAACCCTGCTAAAACGCTTAAAAACAGTGAAAAATCGTCAAAAAACACCAATAACCTTGCTAAAACGCTAAAAACAGTGAAAAACCGTCAAAAAACACCAATAACCCTGCTAAAACGCTTAAAAACAGTGAAAAACCGTCAAAAAACACCAATAACCTTGCTAAAACGCCTAAAAACAGTGAAAAACCGTCAAAAAACACCAATAACCCTGCTAAAACGCTTAAAAACAGTGAAAAACCGTCAAAAAACACCAATAACCCTGCTAAAACGCATAAAAACAGTGAAAAACCGTCAAAAAACACCAATAACCTTGCTAAAACGCCTAAAAACATTGAAAAACCGTCAAAAAACACCAATAACCCTGCTAAAACGCTTAAAACAGTGAACAACCGTCAAAAAACACCAATAACCCTGCTAAAACGCTTAAAAACAGTGAAAAACCGTCAAAAACACCAATAACCTTGCTAAAACGCTTAAAAACAGTGAAAAACCGTCAAAAAACACCAATAACCCTGCTAAAACGCTTAAAAACAGTGAAAAACCGTCAAAAAACACCAATAACCCTACTAAAACGCTTAAAAACAGTGGAAAACCGTCAAAAAACACCAATAACCCTGCTAAAACGCTTAAAAACAGTGAAAAACCGTCAAAAACACCAATAACCCTGCTAAAACGCTTAAAAACAGTGAAAAATCGTCAAAAAACACCAATAACCTTGCTAAAACGCTAAAAACAGTGAAAACCCGTCAAAAACACCAATAACCCTGCTAAAACGCTTAAAAACAGTGAAAAACCGTCAAAAAACACCAATAACCTTGTTAAAACGACTAAAAACAGTGAAAAACCATCAAAAAACACCAATAACCCTGCTAAAACGTTAAAAACAGTGAAAAACCGTCAAAAAACACCAATAACCCTGCTAAAACGCTTAAAAACAGTGAAAAACCGTCAAAAAACACCAATAACCCTGCTAAAACGCTTAAAAACATTGAAAAACCGTCAAAAAACACCAATAACCCTGCCTAAAACGCTTAAAAACAGTGAAAAACCGTCAAAAAACACCAATAACCCTGCTAAAACGCTTAAAACAGTGAAAAACTGTCAAAAAGCACCAACAACCCTGCTAAAACGCTTAAAAACAGTGAAAAACCGTCAAAAAACACCAATAACCCTGCTAAAACGCTTAAAAACAGTGAAAAACTGTCAAAAAACACCAATAACCCTGCCAAACGCTTAAAAACAATGAAAAACCGTCAAAAAACATCAATAACCCTGCTAAAACGCTTAAAAACAGTGAAAAACCGTCAAAAAACACCAATAACCTTGCTAAAACGCTTAAAAACAGTGAGAAACCTTCAAAAACACCAATAACCCTGCTAAAACGCTTAAAAACAGTGAAAAACCCGTCAAAAAACACTAATAACCCTGCTAAAACGCTTAAAACTGTGAAAAACCGTCAAAAAACACCAACAACCCTGCTAAAACGCTCAAAAACAGTGAAAAACCGTCAAAAACACCAATAACCCTGCTAAAACGCTTAAAAACAGTGAAAAACCGTCAAAAAACACCAACAACCCTGCTAAAACTTTTAAAAACAGTGGAAAACCGTCATTAAACACCAATAACCCTGCTAAAACGCTTAAAAACAGTGAAAAACCGTCAAAAAACACCAATAACCCTGCTAAAACGCTAAAAAACAGTGAAAAACCGTCAAAAAACACCAATAATCCTAATAAAACGCTTAAAAACAGTGAAAAACCGTCAAAAACACCAATAACCCTGCTAAAACGCTTAAAAACAGTGAAAAACCGTCAAAAAACACCAATAACCCTGCTAAAACGCTTAAAAACAGTGAAAAACTGTCAAAAAACACCAATAACCCTGCTAAAACGCTTAAAAACAGTGAAAAACCGTCAAAAAACACCAATAATCCTGATAAAACGCTTAAAAACAGTGAAAAACCGTCAAAAAAAACCATAACCCTGCTAAAACGCTTAAAAACAGTGAAAAACCGTCAAAAAACACCAATAACCCTGCTAAAACGCTTAAAAACAGTGAAAAACCGTCAAAAAACACCAATAACCCTGTTAAAACGCTTAAAAACAGTGAAAAACCGTCAAAAAACACCAATAACCCTGCTAAAACGCTTAAAAACAGTTATAAACCGTCAAAAAACACCAATAACCCTGCTAAAACGCTTAAAAACAGTGAAAAACCGTCAAAAAACACAAATAACCCTGCTAAAACGCTTAAAAACAGTGAAAAACCGTCAAAAAACACCAATAACCCTGCTAAAACGCGTAAAAACAGTGAAAAACCGTCAAAAAACACCAATAACCCGGCTAAAACGCTTAAAAACAGTGAACAACCGTCAAAAAACACCAATAACCCTGCTAAAACGCTTAAAAACAGTGAAAAACCGTCAAAAAACTCCAATAACCATGCTAAAACGCTTAAAAACAGTGGTAAACCGTCAAAAAACACCAATCACCCTGCTAAAACGCTTAAAAACAGTGAAAAACCGTCAAAAAACACCAATTACCCTGCTAAAACGCTTAAAAACAGTGAAAAACCGTCCAAAAACACCAATAACCCTGCTAAAACGCTTAAAAACAGTGAAAAACCGTCAAAAAACACCAATAACCCTGCTGAAACATTAAAAAACAGTGAAAAACCGTCAAAAACACCAATAACCCTGCTAAAACGCTTAAAAACAGTGAAAAACCGTCAAAAAACACCAATAACTCTGTTAAACGCTTAAAAACAGTGAAAAACCGTCAAAAAACACCAATAACCCTGCTAAAACGCTTAAAAACAGTGAAAAGCCGTCAAAAAACACCAATAACCATGCTAAAACGCTTAAAAACAGTGAAAAACCGTCAAAAAACACCAATAACCCTGCTAAAACGCTTAAAAACAGTAAAAACCGTCAAAAAACACCAATAACCCTGCTAAAACGCTTAAAAACAGTGAAAAACCGTCAAAAAACACCAATAACCCTGCTAAAACGCTTAAAAACAGTGAAAAACCGTCAAAAAACACCAATAACCCTGCTAAAACGCTTAAAAACAGTGAAAAACCGTCAAAAAACACCAATAACCCTGCTAAAACGCTAAAAAACAGTGAAAAACCGTCAAAAAACACCAATAATCCTAATAAAACGCTTAAAAACAGTGAAAAACCGTCAAAAAACACCAATAACCCTGCTAAAACGCTTAAAAACAGTGAAAAACCGTCAAAAAACACCAATAACCCTGCTAAAACGCTTAAAAACAGTGAAAAACTGTCAAAAAACACCAATAACCCTGCTAAAACGCTTAAAAACAGTGAAAAACCGTCAAAAAACACCAATAATCCTGATAAAACGCTTAAAAACAGTGAAAAACCGTCAAAAAACACCAATAACCCTGCTAAAACGCTTAAAAACAGTGAAAAACCGTCAAAAAACACCAATAACCCTGCTAAAACGCTTAAAAACAGTGAAAAACCGTCAAAAAACACCAATAACCCTGCTAAAACGCTTAAAAACAGTGAAAAACCGTCAAAAAACACCAATAACCCTGCTAAAACGCTTAAAAAAAGTTATAAACCGTCAAAAAACACCAATAACCCTGCTAAAACGCTTAAAAACAGTGAAAAACCGTCAAAAAACACAAATAACCCTGCTAAAACGCTTAAAAACAGTGAAAAACCGTCAAAAAACACCAATAACCCTGCTAAAACGCGTAAAAACAGTGAAAAACCGTCAAAAAACACCAATAACCCTGCTAAAACGCTTAAAAACAGTGAACAACCGTCAAAAAACACCAATAACCCTGCTAAAACGCTTAAAAACAGTGAAAAACCGTCAAAAAACTCCAATAACCATGCTAAAACGCTTAAAAACAGTGGCAAACCGTCAAAAAACACCAATCACCCTGCTAAAACGCTTAAAAACAGTGAAAAACCGTCAAAAAACACCAATTACCCTGCTAAAACGCTTAAAAACAGTGAAAAACCGTCAAAAAACACCAATAACCCTGCTGAAACGTTAAAAAACAGTGAAAAACCGTCAAAAAACACCAATAACCCTGCTAAAACGCTTAAAAACAGTGAAAAACCGTCAAAAAACACCAATAACTCTGTTAAACGCTTAAAAACAGTGAAAAACCGTCAAAAAACACCAATAACCCTGCTAAAACGCTTAAAAACAGTGAAAAACCGTCAAAAACACCAATAACCCTGCTAAAACACTTGAAAACAGTGAAAAACCGTCAAAAAACCCAATAACCCTGCTAAAACGCTTAAAAACAGTGAAAAACCGTCAAAAAACACCAATAACCCTGCTAAAACGCTTAAAAACAGTGAAAAACCGTCAAAAAACACCAATAACCCTGCTAAAACGCTTAAAAACAGTGAAAAACCGTAAAAAACTCCAATAACCATGCTAAAACGCTTAAAAACAGTGAAAAACCGTCAAAAAACACCAATCACCCTGCTAAAACGCTTAAAAACAGTGAAAAACCGTCAAAAAAAACAATAACCCGGCTAAAACGCTTAAAAACAGTGAAAAACCGTCAAAAAACTCCAATAACCCTGCTAAAACGCTTAAAAACAGTGAAAAACCGTCAAAAAACTCCAATAACCCTGCTAAAGCGCTTAAAAACAGTGAAAAACCGTCAAAAAACACCAATAACCCTGCTAAAACGCTTAAAAACAGTGAAAAACCGTCAAAAAACACCAATAACCCTGCTAAAACGCTTAAAAACAGTAAAAACCGTCAAAAAACACCAATAACCCTGCTAAAACGCTTAAAAACAGTGAAAAACCGTCAAAAAACACCAATAACCCTGCTAAAACGCTTAAAAACAGTGAAAAACCGTCAAAAAACACCAATAACCCTGCTAAAACGCTTAAAAACAGTGAAAAACCGTCAAATAACACCAATAACCCTGCTAAAACGCTTAAAAACAGTGAAAAACCGTCAAAAAACACCAATAACCCTGCTAAAACGCTTAAAAACAGTGAAAAACCGTCAAAAAACACCAATAACCCTGCTAAAACGCTTAAAAACAGTGAAAAACCGTCAAAAAACACCAATAACCCTGCTAAGACGCTTAAAAACAGTGAAAAACCGTCAAAAAAACACCAATATCCCTGCTAAAACGCTTAAAAACAGTAAAAACCGTCAAAAAACACCAATAACCCTGCTAAAACGCTTAAAAACAGTGAAAAACCGTCAAAAAACACCAATAACCCTGCTAAAACGCTTAAAAACAGTGAAAAACCATCAAAAAACACCAATAACCCTGCTAAAACGCTTAAAAACAGTGAAAAACCGTCAAAAAACACCAATAACCCTGGTAAAACGCTTAAAAACAGTGAAAAACCGTCAAAAAACACCAATAACCCTGCTAAAACGCTTAAAAACAGTGAAAAACCGTCAAAAAACACAAATAACCCTGCTAAAACGCTCAAAAACAGTGAAAAACCGTCAAAAAACCCCAATAACTCTGCTAAAACGCTTAAAAACAGTGAAAAACCGTCAAAAAACACCAATAACCCTGCTATAACGCTTAAAAACAGTGAAAACCCATCAAAAAACACCAATAACCCTGCTAAAACGCTTAAAAACAGTGAAAAACCGTCAAAAAACACTAATAACCCTGCTAAAACGCTTAAAAACAGTGAAAAACCGTCAAAAAACACCAACAACCCTGCTAAAACGCTTAAAAACAGTGAAAAACCGTCAAAAAACACCAATAACCCTGCTAAAAAGCTTAAAAAACAGTGAAAAACCGTCAAAAAACACCAACAACCCTGCTAAAACTTTTAAAAACAGTGAAAAACCATCATAAAACACCAATAACCCTGCTAAAACGCTTAAAAACAGTGAAAAACCGTAAAAAAACACCAATAACCCTGCTAAAACGCTTAAAAACAGTGAAAAACCGTCAAAAAACACCAATAACCCTGCTAAAACGCTTAAAAACAGTGAACAACCGTCAAAAAACACCAATAACCCTGCTAAAACGCTTAAAAACAGTGAAAAACGTCAAAAAACACCAATAACCCTGCTAAAACGCTAAAAAACAGTGAAAAACCGTCAAAAAACACCAACAACCCTGCTAAAACTTTTAAAAACAGTGAAAACCTTCAAAAAACACCAATAACCCTGCTAAAACGCTTAAAAACAGTGAAAAACCGTCAAAAAACACCAATAACCCTGCTAAAACGCTTAAAAACAGTGAAAAACCGTCAAAAAACACCAATAACCCTGCCAAAACGCTTAAAAACAGTGAAAAACCGTCAAAAAACACCAATAACCCTGCTAAAACGCTTAAAAACAGTGAAAAACAGTCAAAAAACACCAATAACCTTGCTAAAACGCTTAAAAACAGTGAAAAACCATCAAAAAACACCAATAACCCTGCTAAAACGCTTAAAAACAGTGAAAAACCGTCAAAAAACACCAATAACCCTGCTAAAACGCTTAAAAACTGTGAAAAACCGTCAAAAAACACCAACAACCCTGCTAAAACGCCTAAAAACAGTGAAAAACCGTCAAAAAACACCAATAACCCTGCTAAAACGCTTAAAAACTGTGAAAAACCGTCAAAAAACACCAACAACCCTGCTAAAACGCTTAAAAACAGTGAAAAACCGTCAAAAAACACCAATAACCCTGCTAAAACGCTTAAAAACAGTGAAAAACCGTCAAAAAACACCAACAACCCTGCTAAAACTTTTAAAAACAGTGAAAAACAGTCATTAACACCAATAACCCTGCTAAAACGCTTAAAAACAGTGAAAAACCGTCAAAAAACACCAATAACCCTGCTAAAACGCTAAAAAACAGTGAAAAACCGTCAAAAAACACCAATAATCCTGCTAAAACGCTTAAAAACAGTGAAAAACCGTCAAAAAACACCAATAACCCTGCTAAAACGCTTAAAAACAGTGAAAAACAGTCAAAAAACACCAATAACCTTGCTAAAACGCTTAAAAACAGTGAAAAACCGTAAAAAACTCCAATAACCATGCTAAAACGCTTAAAAACAGTGAAAAACCGTCAAAAAACACCAATCACCCTGCTAAAACGCTTAAAAACAGTGAAAAACCGTCAAAAAAACCAATAACCCGGCTAAAACGCTTAAAAACAGTGAAAAACCGTCAAAAAACTCCAATAACCCTGCTAAAACGCTTAAAAACAGTGAAAAACCGTCAAAAAACTCCAATAACCCTGCTAAAGCGCTTAAAAACAGTGAAAAACCGTCAAAAAACACCAATAACCCTGCTAAAACGCTTAAAAACAGTGAAAAACCGTCAAAAAACACCAATAACCCTGCTAAAACGCTTAAAAACAGTAAAAACCGTCAAAAAACACCAATAACCCTGCTAAAACGCTTAAAAACAGTGAAAAACCGTCAAAAAACACCAATAACCCTGCTAAAACGCTTAAAAACAGTGAAAAACCGTCAAAAAACACCAATAACCCTGCTAAAACGCTTAAAAACAGTGAAAAACCGTCAAATAACACCAATAACCCTGCTAAAACGCTTAAAAACAGTGAAAAACCGTCAAAAAACACCAATAACCCTGCTAAAACGCTTAAAAACAGTGAAAAACCGTCAAAAAACACCAATAACCCTGCTAAAACGCTTAAAAACAGTGAAAAACCGTCAAAAAACACCAATAACCCTGCTAAGACGCTTAAAAACAGTGAAAAACCGTCAAAAAACACCAATATCCCTGCTAAAACGCTTAAAAACAGTAAAAACCGTCAAAAAACACCAATAACCCTGCTAAAACGCTTAAAAACAGTGAAAAACCGTCAAAAAACACCAATAACCCTGCTAAAACGCTTAAAAACAGTGAAAACCCGTCAAAAAACACCAATAACCCTGCTAAAACGCTTAAAAACAGTGAAAAACCGTCAAAAAACACCAATAACCCTGGTAAAACGCTTAAAAACAGTGAAAAACCGTCAAAAAACACCAATAACCCTGCTAAAACGCTTAAAAACAGTGAAAAACCGTCAAAAAACACAAATAACCCTGCTAAAACGCTCAAAAACAGTGAAAAACCGTCAAAAAACCCCAATAACTCTGCTAAAACGCTTAAAAACAGTGAAAAACCGTCAAAAAACACCAATAACCCTGCTATAACGCTTAAAAACAGTGAAAACCCATCAAAAAACACCAATAACCCTGCTAAAACGCTTAAAAACAGTGAAAAACCGTCAAAAAACACTAATAACCCTGCTAAAACGCTTAAAAACAGTGAAAAACCGTCAAAAAACACCAACAACCCTGCTAAAACGCTTAAAAACAGTGAAAAACCGTCAAAAAACACCAATAACCCTGCTAAAAAGCTTAAAAAACAGTGAAAAACCGTCAAAAAACACCAACAACCCTGCTAAAACTTTTAAAAACAGTGAAAAACCATCATAAAACACCAATAACCCTGCTAAAACGCTTAAAAACAGTGAAAAACCGTAAAAAAACACCAATAACCCTGCTAAAACGCTTAAAAACAGTGAAAAACGTCAAAAAACACCAATAACCCTGCTAAAACGCTAAAAAACAGTGAAAAACCGTCAAAAAACACCAACAACCCTGCTAAAACTTTTAAAAACAGTGAAAAACCTTCAAAAAACACCAATAACCCTGCTAAAACGCTTAAAAACAGTGAAAAACCGTCAAAAAACACCAATAACCCTGCTAAAACGCTTAAAAACAGTGAAAAACCGTCAAAAAACACCAATAACCCTGCTAAAACGCTTAAAAACAGTGAAAAACCGTAAAAAAACACCAATAACCCTGCTAAAACGCTTAAAAACAGTGAAAAACGTCAAAAAACACCAATAACCCTGCTAAAACGCTAAAAAACAGTGAAAAACCGTCAAAAAACACCAACAACCCTGCTAAAACTTTTAAAAACAGTGAAAAACCTTCAAAAAACACCAAAAACCCTGCTAAAACGCTTAAAAACAGTGAAAAACCGTCAAAAAACACCAATAACCCTGCTAAAACGCTTAAAAACAGTGAAAAACCGTCAAAAAACACCAATAACCCTGCCAAAACGCTTAAAAACAGTGAAAAACCGTCAAAAAACACCAATAACCCTGCTAAAACGCTTAAAAACAGTGAAAAACCGTCAAAAAACACCAATAACCTTGCTAAAACGCTTAAAAACAGTGAAAAACCATCAAAAAACACCAATAACCCTGCTAAAACGCTTAAAAACAGTGAAAAACCGTCAAAAAACACCAATAACCCTGCTAAAACGCTTAAAAACTGTGAAAAACCGTCAAAAAACACCAACAACCCTGCTAAAACGCCTAAAAACAGTGAAAAACCGTCAAAAAACACCAATAACCCTGCTAAAACGCTTAAAAACTGTGAAAAACCGTCAAAAAACACCAACAACCCTGCTAAAACGCTTAAAAACAGTGAAAAACCGTCAAAAAACACCAATAACCCTGCTAAAACGCTTAAAAACAGTGAAAAAACCGTCAAAAAACACCAACAACCCTGCTAAAACTTTTAAAAACAGTGAAAAACAGTCATTAACACCAATAACCCTGCTAAAACGCTTAAAAACAGTGAAAAACCGTCAAAAAACACCAATAACCCTGCTAAAACGCTAAAAAACAGTGAAAAACCGTCAAAAAACACCAATAATCCTGCTAAAACGCTTAAAAACAGTGAAAAACCGTCAAAAAACACCAATAACCCTGCTAAAACGCTTAAAAACAGTGAAAAACAGTCAAAAAACACAAATAACCCTGCTAAAACGCAAAAAAACAGTGAAAAACCGTCAAAAAACACCAATAACCCTGCTAAAACGCTTAAAAACAGTGAAAAACCGTCAAAAAACACCAATAACCTTGCTAAAACGCTTAAAAACAGTGAAAAACCATCAAAAAACACCAATAACCCTGCTAAAACGCTTAAAAACAGTGAAAAGCCGTCAAAAAACACCAATAACCCTGCTAAAACGCTTAAAAACTGTGAAAAACCGTCAAAAAACACCAACAACCCTGCTAAAACGCCTAAAAACAGTGAAAAACCGTCAAAAAACACCAATAACCCTGCTAAAACGCTTAAAAACTGTGAAAAACCGTCAAAAAACACCAACAACCCTGCTAAAACGCTTAAAAACAGTGAAAAACCGTCAAAAAACACCAATAACCCTGCTAAAACGCTTAAAAACAGTGAAAAACCGTCAAAAAACACCAACAACCCTGCTAAAACTTTTAAAAACAGTGAAAAACAGTCATTAACACCAATAACCCTGCTAAAACGCTTAAAAACAGTGAAAAACCGTCAAAAAACACCAATAACCCTGCTAAAACGCTAAAAAACAGTGAAAAACCGTCAAAAAACACCAATAATCCTGCTAAAACGCTTAAAAACAGTGAAAAACCGTCAAAAAACACCAATAACCCTGCTAAAACGCTTAAAAACAGTGAAAAACAGTCAAAAAACACAAATAACCCTGCTAAAACGCAAAAAAACAGTGAAAAACCGTCAAAAAACACCAATAACCCTGCTAAAACGCTTAAAAACAGTGAAAAACCGTCAAAAAACACCAATAACCTTGCTAAAACGCTTAAAAACAGTGAAAAACCATCAAAAAACACCAATAACCCTGCTAAAACGCTTAAAAACAGTGAAAAGCCGTCAAAAAACACCAATAACCCTGCTAAAACGCTTAAAAACTGTGAAAAACCGTCAAAAAACACCAACAACCCTGCTAAAACGCCTAAAAACAGTGAAAAACCGTCAAAAAACACCAATAACCCTGCTAAAACGCTTAAAAACTGTGAAAAACCGTCAAAAAACACCAACAACCCTGATAAAACGCTTAAAAACAGTGAAAAACCGTCAAAAAACACCAATAACCCTGCTGAAACGCTTAAAAACAGTGAAAAACCGTCAAAAAACACCAACAACCCTGCTAAAACTTTTAAAAACAGTGAAAAACAGTCATTAACACCAATAACCCTGCTAAAACGCTTAAAAACAGTGAAAAAACCGTCAAAAAACACCAATAACCCTGGTAAAACGCTTAAAAACAGTGAAAAACCGTCAAAAAACACCAATAACCCTGCTAAAACGCTTAAAAACAGTGAAAAACCGTCAAAAAACACAAATAACCCTGCTAAAACGCTCAAAAACAGTGAAAAACCGTCAAAAAACCCCTATAACTCTGCTAAAACGCTTAAAAACAGTGAAAAACCGTCAAAAAACACCAATAACCCTGCTATAACGCTTAAAAACAGTGAAAACCCATCAAAAAACACCAATAACCCTGCTAAAACGCTTAAAAACAGTGAAAAACCGTCAAAAAACACTAATAACCATGCTAAAACGCTTAAAAACAGTGAAAAACCGTCAAAAAACACCAACAACCCTGCTAAAACGCTTAAAAACAGTGAAAAACCGTCAAAGAACACCAATAACCCTGCTAAAAAGCTTAAAAAACAGTGAAAAACCGTCAAAAAACACCAACAACCCTGCTAAAACTTTTAAAAACAGTGAAAAACCATCATAAAACACCAATAACCCTGCTAAAACGCTTAAAAACAGTGAAAAACCGTAAAAAAACACCAATAACCCTGCTAAAACGCTTAAAAACAGTGAAAAACCGTCAAAAAACACCAATAACCCTGCTAAAACGCTTAAAAACAGTGAACAATCATCAAAAATCACCAATAACCCTGCTAAAACGCTTAAAAACAGTGAAAAACGTCAAAAAACACCAATAACCTTGCTAAAACGCTAAAAAACAGTGAAAAACCGTCAAAAAACACCAACAACCCTGCTAAAACTTTTAAAAACAGTGAAAAACCTTCAAAAAACACCAATAACCCTGCTAAAACGCTTAAAAACAGTGAAAAACCGTCAAAAAACACCAATAACCCTGCTAAAACGCTTAAAAACAGTGAAAAACCGTCAAAAAACACCAATAACCCTGCCAAAACGCTTAAAAACAGTGAAAAACCGTCAAAAAACACCAATAACCCTGCTAAAACGCTTAAAAACAGTGAAAAACCGTCAAAAAACACCAATAACCTTGCTAAAACGCTTAAAAACAGTGAAAAACCATCAAAAAACACCAATAACCCTGCTAAAACGCTTAAAAACAGTGAAAAACCGTCAAAAAACACCAATAACCCTGCTAAAACGCTTAAAAACTGTGAAAAACCGTCAAAAAACACCAACAACCCTGCTAAAACGCCTAAAAACAGTGAAAAACCGTCAAAAAACACCAATAACCCTGCTAAAACGCTTAAAAACTGTAAAAAACCGTCAAAAAACACCAACAACCCTGCTAAAACGCTTAAAAACAGTGAAAAACCGTCAAAAAACACCAATAACCCTGCTAAAACGCTTAAAAACAGTGAAAAACCGTCAAAAAACACCAACAACCCTGCTAAAACTTTTAAAAACAGTGAAAAACAGTCATTAACACCAATAACCCTGCTAAAACGCTTAAAAACAGTGAAAAACCGTCAAAAAACACCAATAACCCTGCTAAAACGCTAAAAAACAGTGAAAAACCGTCAAAAAACACCAATAATCCTGCTAAAACGCTTAAAAACAGTGAAAAACCGTCAAAAAACACCAATAACCCTGCTAAAACGCTTAAAAACAGTGAAAAACAGTCAAAAAACACAAATAACCCTGCTAAAACGCAAAAAAACAGTGAAAAACCGTCAAAAAACACCAATAACCCTGCTAAAACGCTTAAAAACAGTGAAAAACCGTCAAAAAACACCAATAACCTTGCTAAAACGCTTAAAAACAGTGAAAAACCATCAAAAAACACCAATAACCCTGCTAAAACGCTTAAAAACAGTGAAAAGCCGTCAAAAAACACCAATAACCCTGCTAAAACGCTTAAAAACTGTGAAAAACCGTCAAAAAACACCAACAACCCTGCTAAAACGCCTAAAAACAGTGAAAAACCGTCAAAAAACACCAATAACCCTGCTAAAACGCTTAAAAACTGTGAAAAACCGTCAAAAAACACCAACAACCCTGCTAAAACGCTTAAAAACAGTGAAAAACCGTCAAAAAACACCAATAACCCTGCTGAAACGCTTAAAAACAGTGAAAAACCGTCAAAAAACACCAACAACCCTGCTAAAACTTTTAAAAACAGTGAAAAACAGTCATTAACACCAATAACCCTGCTAAAACGCTTAAAAACAGTGAAAAAACTGTCAAAAAACACCAATAACCCTGCTAAAACGCTAAAAAACAGTGAAAAACCGTCAAAAAACACCAATAATCCTGCTAAAACGCTTAAAAAGAGTGAAAAACCGTCAAAAAACACAAATAACCCTGCTAAAATGCTTAAAAACAGTGAAAAACCGTAAAAAAACACCAATAACCCTGCTAAAACGCTTGAAAACAGTGAAAAACCGTCAAAAAACACAAATAACCCTGCTAAAACGCTTAAAAACAGTGAAAAACCGTAAAAAAACACCAATAACCCTGCTAAAACGCTTAAAAACAGTGAAAAACCGTCAAAAAACACCAATAACCCTGCTAAAACGCTTAAAAACAGTGAACAACCGTCAAAAAACACCAATAACCCTGCTAAAACGCTTAAAACAGTGAAAAACGTCAAAAAACACCAATAACCCTGCTAAAACGCTAAAAAACAGTGAAAAACCGTCAAAAAACACCAACAACCCTGCTAAAACTTTTAGAAACAGTGAAAAACCTTCAAAAAACACAAATAACCCTGCTAAAACGCTTAAAAACAGTGAAAAACCGTCAAAAAACACCAATAACCCTGCTAAAACGCTTAAAAACAGTGAAAAACCGTCAAAAAACACCAATAACCCTGCCAAAACGCTTAAAAACAGTGAAAAACGTCAAAAAACACCAATAACCCTGCTAAAACGCTTAAAAACAGTGAAAAACCGTCAAAAAACACCAATAACCTTGCTAAAACGCTTAAAAACAGTGAAAAACCATCAAAAAACACCAATAACCCTGCTAAAACGCTTAAAAACAGTGAAAAACCGTCAAAAAACACCAATAACCCTGCTAAAACGCTTAAAAACTGTGAAAAACCGTCAAAAAACACCAACAACCCTGCTAAAACGCCTAAAAACAGTGAAAAACCGTCAAAAAACACCAATAACCCTGCTAAAACGCTTAAAAACTGTGAAAAACCGTCAAAAAACACCAACAACCCTGCTAAAACGCTCAAAAACAGTGAAAAACCGTCAAAAAACACCAATAACCCTGCTAAAACGCTTAAAAACAGTGAAAAACCGTCAAAAAACACCAACAACCCTGCTAAAACTTTTAAAAACAGTGAAAAACAGTCATTAACACCAATAACCCTGCTAAAACGCTTAAAAACAGTGAAAAACCGTCAAAAAACACCAATAACCCTGCTAAGACGCTTAAAAACAGTGAAAAAACTGTCAAAAAACACCAATAACCCTGCTAAAACGCTAAAAAACAGTGAAAAACCGTCAAAAAACACCAATAATCCTGCTAAAACGCTTAAAAAGAGTGAAAAACCGTCAAAAAACACAAATAACCCTGCTAAAATGCTTAAAAACAGTGAAAAACCGTAAAAAAACACCAATAACCCTGCTAAAACGCTTGAAAACAGTGAAAAACCGTCAAAAAACACAAATAACCCTGCTAAAACGCTTAAAAACAGTGAAAAACCGTAAAAAAACACCAATAACCCTGCTAAAACGCTTAAAAACAGTGAAAAACCGTCAAAAAACACCAATAACCCTGCTAAAACGCTTAAAAACAGTGAACAACCGTCAAAAAACACCAATAACCCTGCTAAAACGCTTAAAACAGTGAAAAACGTCAAAAAACACCAATAACCCTGCTAAAACGCTAAAAAACAGTGAAAAACCGTCAAAAAACACCAACAACCCTGCTAAAACTTTTAGAAACAGTGAAAAACCTTCAAAAAACACAAATAACCCTGCTAAAACGCTTAAAAACAGTGAAAAACCGTCAAAAAACACCAATAACCCTGCTAAAACGCTTAAAAACAGTGAAAAACCGTCAAAAAACACCAATAACCCTGCCAAAACGCTTAAAAACAGTGAAAAACGTCAAAAAACACCAATAACCCTGCTAAAACGCTTAAAAACAGTGAAAAACCGTCAAAAAACACCAATAACCTTGCTAAAACGCTTAAAAACAGTGAAAAACCATCAAAAAACACCAATAACCCTGCTAAAACGCTTAAAAACAGTGAAAAACCGTCAAAAAACACCAATAACCCTGCTAAAACGCTTAAAAACTGTGAAAAACCGTCAAAAAACACCAACAACCCTGCTAAAACGCCTAAAAACAGTGAAAAACCGTCAAAAAACACCAATAACCCTGCTAAAACGCTTAAAAACTGTGAAAAACCGTCAAAAAACACCAACAACCCTGCTAAAACGCTCAAAAACAGTGAAAAACCGTCAAAAAACACCAATAACCCTGCTAAAACGCTTAAAAACAGTGAAAAACCGTCAAAAAACACCAACAACCCTGCTAAAACTTTTAAAAACAGTGAAAAACAGTCATTAACACCAATAACCCTGCTAAAACGCTTAAAAACAGTGAAAAACCGTCAAAAAACACCAATAACCCTGCTAAAACGCTAAAAAACAGTGAAAAACCGTCAAAAAACACCAATAATCCTGCTAAAACGCTTAAAAACAGTGAAAAACCGTCAAAAAACACCAATAACCCTGCTAAAACGCTTAAAAACAGTGAAAAACCGTCAAAAAACACCAATAACCCTGCTAAAACGCTAAAAAACCGTGAAAAACCGTCAAAAAACACCAATAACCCTGCTAAAACGCTTAAAAACAGTGAAAAACCGTCAAAAAACACCAATAACCCTGCTAAAACGCTTAAAAACTGTGAAAAACCGTCAAAAAACACCAACAACCCTGCTAAAACGCCTAAAAACAGTGAAAAACCGTCAAAAAACACCAATAACCCTGCTAAAACGCTTAAAAACTGTGAAAAACCGTCAAAAAACACCAACAACCCTGCTAAAACGCTTAAAAACAGTGAAAACCCGTCAAAAAACACCAATAACCCTGCTAAAACGCTTAAAAACAGTGAAAAACCGTCAGAAAACACCAACAACCCTGCTAAAACTTTAAAAAACAGTGAAAAACAGTCATTAACACCAATAATCCTGCTAAAACGCTTAAAAACAGTGAAAAAACTGTCAAAAAACACCAATAACCCTGCTAAAACGCTAAAAAACAGTGAAAAACCGTCAAAAAACACCAATAATCCTGCTAAAACGCTTAAAAAGAGTGAAAAACCGTCAAAAAACACCAATTACCCTGCTAAAACGCTTAAAAACAGTGAAAAACCGTCCAAAAACACCAATAACCCTGCTAAAACGCTTAAAAACAGTGAAAAACAGTCATTAACACCAATAACCCTGCTAAAACGCTTAAAAACAGTGAAAAACCGTCAAAAAACACCAATAACCCTGCTAAAACGCTAAAAAACAGTGAAAAACCGTCAAAAAACACCAATAATCCTGCTAAAACGCTTAAAAACAGTGAAAAACCGTCAAAAAACACCAATAACCCTGCTAAAACGCTTAAAAACAGTGAAAAACCGTCAAAAAACACCAATAACCCTGCTAAAACGCTAAAAAAACAGTGAAAAACCGTCAAAAAACACCAATAACCCTGCTAAAACGCTTAAAAACAGTGAAAAACCGTCAAAAAACACCAATAACCTTGCTAAAACGCTTAAAAACAGTGAAAAACCATCAAAAAACACCAATAACCCTGCTAAAACGCTTAAAAACAGTGAAAAACCGTCAAAAAACACCAATAACCCTGCTAAAACGCTTAAAAACTGTGAAAAACCGTCAAAAAACACCAACAACCCTGCTAAAACGCCTAAAAACAGTGAAAAACCGTCAAAAAACACCAATAACCCTGCTGAAACGCTTAAAAACTGTGAAAAACCGTCAAAAAACACCAACAACCCTGCTAAAACGCTTAAAAACAGTGAAAAACCATCAAAAAACACCAATAACCCTGCTAAAACGCTTAAAAACAGTGAAAAGCCGTCAAAAAACAGCAATAACCCTGCTAAAACGCTTAAAAACTGTGAAAAACCGTCAAAAAACACCAACAACCCTGCTAAAACGCCTAAAAACAGTGAAAAACCGTCAAAAAACACCAATAACCCTGCTAAAACGCTTAAAAACTGTGAAAAACCGTCAAAAAACACCAACAACCCTGCTAAAACGATTAAAAACAGTGAAAAACCGTCAAAAAACACCAATAACCCTGCTAAAACGCTTAAAAACAGTGAAAAACCGTCAAAAAACACCAACAACCCTGCTAAAACTTTTAAAAACAGTGAAAAACAGTCATTAACACCAATAACCCTGCTAAAACGCTTAAAAACAGTGAAAAAACTGTCAAAAAACACCAATAACCCTGCTAAAACGCTAAAAAACAGTGAAAAACCGTCAAAAAACACCAATAATCCTGCTAAAACGCTTAAAAAGAGTGAAAAACCGTCAAAAAACACAAATAACCCTGCTAAAATGCTTAAAAACAGTGAAAAACCGTAAAAAAACACCAATAACCCTGCTAAAACGCTTAAAAACAGTGAAAAACCGTCAAAAAACACAAATAACCCTGCTAAAACGCTTAAAAACAGTGAAAAACCGTAAAAAAACACCAATAACCCTGCTAAAACGCTTAAAAACAGTGAAAAACCGTCAAAAAACACCAATAACCCTGCTAAAACGCTTAAAAACAGTGAACAACCGTCAAAAAACACCAATAACCCTGCTAAAACGCTTAAAACAGTGAAAAACGTCAAAAAACACCAATAACCCTGCTAAAACGCTAAAAAACAGTGAAAAACCGTCAAAAAACACCAACAACCCTGCTAAAACTTTTAAAAACAGTGAAAAACCTTCAAAAAACACCAATAACCCTGCTAAAACGCTTAAAAACAGTGAAAAACCGTCAAAAAACACCAATAACCCTGCTAAAACGCTTAAAAACAGTGAAAAACCGTCAAAAAACACCAATAACCCTGCCAAAACGCTTAAAAACAGTGAAAAACCGTCAAAAAACACCAATAACCCTGCTAAAACGCTTAAAAACAGTGAAAAACCGTCAAAAAACACCAATAACCTTGCTAAAACGCTTAAAAACAGTGAAAAACCATCAAAAAAAAACCAATAACCCTGCTAAAACGCTTAAAAACAGTGAAAAACCGTCAAAAAACACCAATAACCCTGCTAAAACGCTTAAAAACTGTGAAAAACCGTCAAAAAACACCAACAACCCTGCTAAAACGCCTAAAAACAGTGAAAAACCGTCAAAAAACACCAATAACCCTGCTAAAACGCTTAAAAACTGTGAAAAACCGTCAAAAAACACCAACAACCCTGCTAAAACGCTCAAAAACAGTGAAAAACCGTCAAAAAACACCAATAACCCTGCTTAAACGCTTAAAAACAGTGAAAAACCGTCAAAAAACACCAACAACCCTGCTAAAACTTTTAAAAACAGTGAAAAACAGTCATTAACACCAATAACCCTGCTAAAACGCTTAAAAACAGTGAAAAACCGTCAAAAAACACCAATAACCCTGCTAAAACGCTAAAAATCAGTGAAAAACCGTCAAAAAACACCAATAATCCTGCTAAAACGCTTAAAAACAGTGAAAAACCGTCAAAAAACACCAATAACCCTGCTAAAACGCTTAAAAACAGTGAAAAACCGTCAAAAAACACCAATAACCCTGCTAAAACGCTAAAAAACAGTGAAAAACCGTCAAAAAACACCAATAACCCTGCTAAAACGCTTAAAAACAGTGAAAAACCGTCAAAAAACACCAATAACCTTGCTAAAACGCTTAAAAATAGTGAAAAACCATCAAAAAACACCAATAACCCTGCTAAAACGCTTAAAAACAGTGAAAAACCGTCAAAAAACACCAATAACCCTGCTAAAACGCTTAAAAACTGTGAAAAACCGTCAAAAAACACCAACAACCCTGCTAAAACGCCTAAAAACAGTGAAAAACCGTCAAAAAACACCAATAACCCTGCTAAAACGCTTAAAAACTGTGAAAAACCGTCAAAAAACACCAACAACCCTGCTAAAACGCTTAAAAACAGTGAAAACCCGTCAAAAAACACCAATAACCCTGCTAAAACGCTTAAAAACAGTGAAAAACCGTCAAAAAACACCAACAACCCTGCTAAAACTTTAAAAAACAGTGAAAAACAGTCATTAACACCAATAATCCTGCTAAAACGCTTAAAAACAGTGAAAAAACTGTCAAAAAACACCAATAACCCTGCTAAAACGCTAAAAAACAGTGAAAAACCGTCAAAAAACACCAATAATCCTGCTAAAACGCTTAAAAAGAGTGAAAAACCGTCAAAAAACACCAATTACCCTGCTAAAACGCTTAAAAACAGTGAAAAACCGTCCAAAAACACCAATAACCCTGCTAAAACGCTTAAAAACAGTGAAAAACAGTCATTAACACCAATAACCCTGCTAAAACGCTTAAAAACAGTGAAAAACCGTCAAAAAACACCAATAACCCTGCTAAAACGCTAAAAAACAGTGAAAAACCGTCAAAAAACACCAATAATCCTGCTAAAACGCTTAAAAACAGTGAAAAACCGTCAAAAAACACCAATAACCCTGCTAAAACGCTTAAAAACAGTGAAAAACCGTCAAAAAACACCAATAACCCTGCTAAAACGCTAAAAAACAGTGAAAAACCGTCAAAAAACACCAATAACCCTGCTAAAACGCTTAAAAACAGTGAAAAACCGTCAAAAAACACCAATAACCTTGCTAAAACGCTTAAAAACAGTGAAAAACCATCAAAAAACACCAATAACCCTGCTAAAACGCTTAAAAACAGTGAAAAACCGTCAAAAAACACCAATACCCCTGCTAAAACGCTTAAAAACTGTGAAAAACCGTCAAAAAACACCAACAACCCTGCTAAAACGCCTAAAAACAGTGAAAAACCGTCAAAAAACACCAATAACCCTGCTAAAACGCTTAAAAACTGTGAAAAACCGTCAAAAAACACCAACAACCCTGCTAAAACGCTTAAAAACAGTGAAAAACCGTCAAAAAACACCAATAACCCTGCTAAAACGCTTAAAAACAGTGAAAAACCGTCAAAAAACACCAACAACCCTGCTAAAACTTTAAAAAACAGTGAAAAACAGTCATTAACACCAATAATCCTGCTAAAACGCTTAAAAACAGTGAAAAAACTGTCAAAAAACACCAATAACCCTGCTAAAACGCTAAAAAACAGTGAAAAACCGTCAAAAAACACCAATTACCCTGCTAAAACGCTTAAAAACAGTGAAAAACCGTCCAAAAACACCAATAACCCTGCTAAAACGCTTAAAAACAGTGAAAAACCGTCAAAAAACACCAATAACCCTGCTGAAACGTTAAAAAACAGTGAAAAACCGTCAAAAAACACCAATAACCCTGCTAAACCGCTTAAAAACAGTGAAAAACCGTCAAAAAACACCAATAACTCTGTTAAACGCTTAAAAACAGTGAAAAACCGTCAAAAAACACCAATAACCCTGCTAAAACGCTTAAAAACAGTGAAAAACCGTCAAAAAACACCAATAACCCTGCTAAAACGCTTGAAAACAGTGAAAAACCGTCAAAAAACATCAATAACCCTGCTAAAACGCTTAAAAACAGTGAAAAACCGTCAAAAAACACCAATAACCCTGCTAAAACGCTTAAAAACAGTGAAAAACCGTCAAAAAACACCAATAACCCTGCTAAAACGCTTAAAAACAGTGAAAAACCGTAAAAAACTCCAATAACCATGCTAAAACGCTTAAAAACAGTGAAAAACCGTCAAAAAACACCAATCACCCTGCTAAAACGCTTAAAAACAGTGAAAAACCATCAAAAAACTCCAATAACCCTGCTAAAACGCTTAAAAACAGTGAAAAACCGTCAAAAAACTCCAATAACCCTGCTAAAGCGCTTAAAAACAGTGAAAAACAGTCAAAAAACACCGATAACCCTGCTAAAACGCTTAAAAACAGTGAAAAACCGTCAAAAAACACCAATAACCCTGCTAAAACGCTTAAAAACAGTAAAAACCGTCAAAAAACACCAATAACCCTGCTAAAACGCTTAAAAACAGTGAAAAACCGTCAAAAAACACCAATAACCCTGCTAAAACGCTTAAAAACAGTGAAAAACCGTCAAAAAACACCAATAACCCTGCTAAAACGCTTAAAAACAGTGAAAAACCGTCAAATAACACCAATAACCCTGCTAAAACGCTTAAAAACAGTGAAAAACCGTCAAAAAACACCAATAACCCTGCTAAAACGCTTAAAAACAGTGAAAAACCGTCAAAAAACACCAATAACCCTGCTAAAACGTTTAAAAACAGTGAAAAACCGTCAAAAAACACCAATAACCCTGCTAAGACGCTTAAAAACAGTGAAAAACCGTCAAAAAACACCAATATCCCTGCTAAAACGCTTAAAAACAGTAAAAACCGTCAAAAAACACCAATAACCCTGCTAAAACGCTTAAAAACAGTGAAAAACCGTCAAAAAACACCAATAACCCTGCTAAAACGCTTAAAAACAGTGAAAAACCGTCAAAAAACACCAATAACCCTGGTAAAACGCTTAAAAACAGTGAAAAACCGTCAAAAAACACCAATAACCCTGCTAAAACGCTTAAAAACAGTGAAAAACCGTCAAAAAACACAAATAACCCTGCTAAAACGCTCAAAAACAGTGAAAAACCGTCAAAAAACCCCAATAACTCTGCTAAAACGCTTAAAAACAGTGAAAAACCGTCAAAAAACACCAATAACCCTGCTATAACGCTTAAAAACAGTGAAAACCCATCAAAAAACACCAATAACCCTGCTAAAACGCTTAAAAACAGTGAAAAACCGTCAAAAAACACTAATAACCCTGCTAAAACGCTTAAAAACAGTGAAAAACCGTCAAAAAACACCAACAACCCTGCTAAAACGCTTAAAAACAGTGAAAAACCGTCAAAAAACACCAATAACCCTGCTAAAAAGCTTAAAAACAGTGAAAAACCGTCAAAAAACACCAACAACCCTGCTAAAACTTTTAAAAACAGTGAAAAACCATCATAAAACACCAATAACCCTGCTAAAACGTTTAAAAACAGTGAAAAACCGTCAAAAAACACCAATAACCCTGCTAAAACGCTTAAAAACAGTGAAAAATCGTCAAAAAACACTAATAACCCTGCCAAAACGCTTAAAAACAGTGAAAAACCGTCAAAAAACACCAATAACCCTGCTAAAACGCTTAAAAACAGTGAAAAACCGTCAAAAAACACCAATAACCTTGCTAAAACGCTTAAAAACAGTGAAAAACCGTCAAAAAACACTAATAACCCTGCTAAAACGCTTAAAAACAGTGAAAAACCGTCAAAAAACACCAACAACCCTGCTAAAACGCTTAAAAACAGTGAAAAACCGTCAAAAAACACCAATAACCCTGCTAAAAAGCTTAAAAACAGTGAAAAACCGTCAAAAAACACCAACAACCCTGCTAAAACTTTTAAAAACAGTGAAAAACCATCATAAAACACCAATAACCCTGCTAAAACGCTTAATAAGAGTGAAAAACCGTCAAAAAACACAAATAACCCTGCTAAAACGCTTAAAAACAGTGAAAAACCGTCAAAAAACACCAATAACCCTGCCAAAACGCTTAAAAACAGTGAAAAACCGTCAAAAAACACCAATAACCCTGCTAAAACGCTTAAAAACAGTGAAAAACCGTCAAAAAACACCAATAACCTTGCTAAAACGCTTAAAAACAGTGAAAAACCATCAAAAAACACCAATAACCCTGCTAAAACGCTTAAAAACAGTGAAAAACCGTCAAAAAACACCAATAACCCTGCTAAAACGCTTAAAAACTGTGAAAAACCGTCAAAAAACACCAACAATCCTGCTAAAACGCCTAAAAACAGTGAAAAACCGTCAAAAAACACCAATAACCCTGCTAAAACGCTTAAAAACTGTGAAAAACCGTCAAAAAACACCAACAACCCTGCTAAAACGCTTAAAAACAGTGAAAAACCGTCAAAAAACACCAATAACCCTGCTAAAACGCTTAAAAACAGTGAAAAACCGTCAAAAAACACCAACAACCCTGCTAAAACTTTTAAAAACAGTGAAAAACAGTCATTAACACCAATAACCCTGCTAAAACGCTTAAAAACAGTGAAAAACCGTCAAAAAACACCAATAACCCTGCTAAAACGCTAAAAAACAGTGAAAAACCGTCAAAAAACACCAATAATCCTGCTAAAACGCTTAAAAACAGTGAAAAACCGTCAAAAAACACCAATAACCCTGCTAAAACGCTTAAAAACAGTGAAAAACAGTCAAAAAACACCAATAACCCTGCTAAAACGCTAAAAAACCATGAAAAACCGTCAAAAAACACCAATAACCCTGCTAAAACGCTTAAAAACAGTGAAAAACCGTCAAAAAACACCAATAACCTTGCTAAAACGCTTAAAAACAGTGAAAAACCATCAAAAAACACCAATAACCCTGCTAAAACGCTTAAAAACAGTGAAAAGCCGTCAAAAAACACCAATAACCCTGCTAAAACGCTTAAAAACTGTGAAAAACCGTCAAAAAACACCAACAACCCTGCTAAAACGCCTAAAAACAGTGAAAAACCGTCAAAAAACACCAATAACCCTGCTAAAACGCTTAAAAACTGTGAAAAACCGTCAAAAAACACCAACAACCCTGCTAAAACGCTTAAAAACAGTGAAAAACCGTCAAAAAACACCAATAACCCTGCTAAAACGCTTAAAAACAGTGAAAAACCGTCAAAAAACACCAACAACCCTGCTAAAACTTTTAAAAACAGTGAAAAACAGTCATTAACACCAATAACCCTGCTAAAACGCTTAAAAACAGTGAAAAAACTGTCAAAAAACACCAATAACCCTGCTAAAACGCTAAAAAACAGTGAAAAACCGTCAAAAAACACCAATAATCCTGCTAAAACGCTTAAAAAGAGTGAAAAACCGTCAAAAAACACAAATAACCCTGCTAAAACGCTTAAAAACAGTGAAAAACCGTAAAAAAACACCAATAACCCTGCTAAAACGCTTAAAAACAGTGAAAAACCGTAGAAAAACACCAATAACCCTGCTAAAACGCTTAAAAACAGTGAAAAACCGTCAAAAAACACCAATAACCCTGCTAAAACGCTTAAAAACAGTGAACAACCGTCAAAAAACACCAATAACCCTGCTAAAACGCTTAAAACAGTGAAAAACGTCAAAAAACACCAATAACCCTGCTAAAACGCTAAAAAACAGTGAAAAACCGTCAAAAAACACCAACAACCCTGCTAAAACTTTTAAAAACAGTGAAAAACCTTCAAAAAACACCAATAACCCTGCTAAAACGCTTAAAAACAGTGAAAAACCGTCAAAAAACACCAATAACCCTGCTAAAACGCTTAAAAACAGTGAAAAACCGTCAAAAAACACCAATAACCCTGCCAAAACGCTTAAAAACAGTGAAAAACCGTCAAAAAACACCAATAACCCTGCTAAAACGCTTAAAAACAGTGAAAAACCGTCAAAAAACACCAATAACCTTGCTAAAACGCTTAAAAACAGTGAAAAACCATCAAAAAACACCAATAACCCTGCTAAAACGCTTAAAAACAGTGAAAAACCGTCAAAAAACACCAATAACCCTGCTAAAACGCTTAAAAACTGTGAAAAACCGTCAAAAAACACCAACAACCCTGCTAAAACGCCTAAAAACAGTGAAAAACCGTCAAAAAACACCAATAACCCTGCTAAAACGCTTAGAAACTGTGAAAAACCGTCAAAAAACACCAACAACCCTGCTAAAACGCTTAAAAACAGTGAAAAACCGTCAAAAAACACCAATAACCCTGCTAAAACGCTTAAAAAGAGTGAAAAACCGTCAAAAAACACCAATAACCCTGCTAAAACGCTTAAAAACAGTGAAAAACCGTCAAAAAACACCAATAACCTTGCTAAAACGCTTAAAAACAGTGAAAAACCATCAAAAAACACCAATAACCCTGCTAAAACGCTTAAAAACAGTGAAAAACCGTCAAAAAACACCAATAACCCTGCTAAAACGCTTAAAAACTGTGAAAAACCGTCAAAAAACACCAACAACCCTGCTAAAACGCCTAAAAACAGTGAAAAACCGTCAAAAAACACCAATAACCCTGCTAAAACGCTTAAAAACTGTGAAAAACCGTCAAAAAACACCAACAACCCTGCTAAAACGCTTAAAAACAGTGAAAAACCGTCAAAAAACACCAATAACCCTGCTAAAACGCTTAAAAACAGTGAAAAACCGTCAAAAAACACCAACAACCCTGCTAAAACTTCAAAATACAGTGAAAAACAGTCATTAACAAAAATAACCCTGCTAAAACGCTTAAAAACAGTGAAAAAACTGTCAAAAAACACCAATAACCCTGCTAAAACGCTAAAAAACAGTGAAAAACCGTCAAAAAACACCAATAATCCTGCTAAAACGCTTAAAAAGAGTGAAAAACCGTCAAAAAACACAAATAACCCTGCTAAAACGCTTGAAAACAGTGAAAAACCGTAAAAAAACACCAATAACCCTGCTAAAACGCTTAAAAACAGTGAAAAACCGTCAAAAAACACCAATAACCCTGCTAAAACGCTTAAAAACAGTGAACAACCGTCAAAAAACACTAATAACCCTGCTAAAACGCTTAAAAACAGTGAAAAACGTCAAAAAACACCAATAACCCTGCTAAACACTAAAAAACAGTGAAAAACCGTCAAAAAACACCAACAACCCTGCTAAAACTTTTAAAAACAGTGAAAAACCTTCAAAAAACACCAATAACCCTGCTAAAACGCTTAAAAACAGTGAAAAACCGTCAAAAAACACCAATAACCCTGCTAAAACGCTTAAAAACTGTGAAAAACCGTCAAAAAACACCAACAACCCTGCTAAAACGCTTAAAAACAGTGAAAAACCGTCAAAAAACACCAATAACCCTGCTAAAACGCTTAAAAACAGTGAAAAACCGTCAAAAAACACCAACAACCCTGCTAAAACTTTTAAAAACAGTGGAAAACCGTCATTAAACACCAATAACCCTGCTAAAACGCTTAAAAACAGTGAACAACCGTCAAAAAACACCAACAACCCTGCTAAAACGCTTAAAAACAGTGAAAAACCGTCAAAAAACACCAATAACCCTGCTAAAACGCTTAAAAACAGTGAAAAACCGTCAAAAAACACCAACAACCCTGCTAAAACTTTAAAAAACAGTGAAAAACAGTCATTAACACCAATAACCCTGCTAAAACGCTCAAAAACAGTGAAAAAACTGTCAAAAAACACCAATAACCCTGCTAAAACGCTAAAAAACAGTGAAAAACCGTCAAAAAACACCAATAATCCTGCTAAAACGCTTAAAAAGAGTGAAAAACCGTCAAAAAACAATAACCCTGCTAAAACGCTTAAAAACAGTGAAAAACCGTCAAAAAACACCAATAACCCTGCTAAAACGCTAAAAAACAGTGAAAAACCGTCAAAAAACACCAATAACCTTGCTAAAACGCTTAAAAACAGTGAAAAACCGTCGAAAAACACCAATAACCTTGCTAAAACGCTTAAAAACAGTGAAAAACCATCAAAAAACACCAATAACCCTGCTAAAACGCTTAAAAACAGTGAAAAACCGTCAAAAAACACCAATAACCCTGCTAAAACGCTTAAAAACTGTGAAAAACCGTCAAAAAACACCAACAATCCTGCTAAAACGCCTAAAAATAGTGAAAAACCGTCAAAAAACACCAATAACCCTGCTAAAACGCTTAAAAACTGTGAAAAACCGTCAAAAAACACCAACAACCCTGCTAAAACGCTTAAAAACAGTGAAAAACCGTCAAAAAACACCAATAACCCTGCTAAAACGCTTAAAAACAGTGAAAAACCGTCAAAAAACACCAACAACCCTGCTAAAAGTTTTAAAAACAGTGAAAAACAGTCATTAACACCAATAACCCTGCTAAAACGCTTAAAAACAGTGAAAAACCGTCAAAAAACACCAATAACCCTGCTAAAACGCTAAAAAACAGTGAAAAACCGTCAAAAAACACCAATAATCCTGCTAAAACGCTTAAAAACAGTGAAAAACCGTCAAAAAACACCAATAACCCTGCTAAAACGCTTAAAAACAGTGAAAAACAGTCAAAAAACACCAATAACCCTGCTAAAACGCTAAAAAACCATGAAAAACCGTCAAAAAACACCAATAACCCTGCTAAAACGCTTAAAAACAGTGAAAAACCGTCAAAAAACACCAATAACCTTGCTAAAACGCTTAAAAACAGTGAAAAACCATCAAAAAACACCAATAACCCTGCTAAAACGCTTAAAAACAGTGAAAAGCCGTCAAAAAACACCAATAACCCTGCTAAAACGCTTAAAAACTGTGAAAAACCGTCAAAAAACACCAACAACCCTGCTAAAACGCCTAAAAACAGTGAAAAACCGTCAAAAAACACCAATAACCCTGCTAAAACGCTTAAAAACTGTGAAAAACCGTCAAAAAACACCAACAACCCTGCTAAAACGCTTAAAAACAGTGAAAAACCGTCAAAAAACACCAATAACCCTGCTAAAACGCTTAAAAACAGTGAAAAAACCGTCAAAAAACACCAACAACCCTGCTAAAACTTTTAAAAACAGTGAAAAACAGTCATTAACACCAATAACCCTGCTAAAACGCTTAAAAACAGTGAAAAAACTGTCAAAAAACACCAATAACCCTGCTAAAACGCTAAAAAACAGTGAAAAACCGTCAAAAAACACCAATAATCCTGCTAAAACGCTTAAAAAGAGTGAAAAACCGTCAAAAAACACAAATAACCCTGCTAAAACGCTTAAAAACAGTGAAAAACCGTAAAAAAAACCAATAACCCTGCTAAAACGCTTAAAAACAGTGAAAAACCGTCAAAAAACACAAATAACCCTGCTAAAACGCTTAAAAACAGTGAAAAACCGTAGAAAAACACCAATAACCCTGCTAAAACGCTTAAAAACAGTGAAAAACCGTCAAAAAACACCAATAACCCTGCTAAAACGCTTAAAAACAGTGAACAACCGTCAAAAAACACCAATAACCCTGCTAAAACGCTTAAAACAGTGAAAAACGTCAAAAAACACCAATAACCCTGCTAAAACGCTAAAAAACAGTGAAAAACCGTCAAAAAACACCAACAACCCTGCTAAAACTTTTAAAAACAGTGAAAAACCTTCAAAAAACACCAATAACCCTGCTAAAACGCTTAAAAACAGTGAAAAACCGTCAAAAAACACCAATAACCCTGCTAAAACGCTTAAAAACAGTGAAAAACCGTCAAAAAACACCAATAACCCTGCCAAAACGCTTAAAAACAGTGAAAAACCGTCAAAAAACACCAATAACCCTGCTAAAACGCTTAAAAACAGTGAAAAACCGTCAAAAAACACCAATAACCTTGCTAAAACGCTTAAAAACAGTGAAAAACCATCAAAAAACACCAATAACCCTGCTAAAACGCTTAAAAACAGTGAAAAACCGTCAAAAAACACCAATAACCCTGCTAAAACGCTTAAAAACTGTGAAAAACCGTCAAAAAACACCAACAACCCTGCTAAAACGCCTAAAAACAGTGAAAAACCGTCAAAAAACACCAATAACCCTGCTAAAACGCTTAAAAACTGTGAAAAACCGTCAAAAAACACCAACAACCCTGCTAAAACGCTTAAAAACAGTGAAAAACCGTCAAAAAACACCAATAACCCTGCTAAAACGCTTAAAAAGAGTGAAAAACCGTCAAAAAACACCAATAACCCTGCTAAAACGCTTAAAAACAGTGAAAAACCGTCAAAAAACACCAATAACCTTGCTAAAACGCTTAAAAACAGTGAAAAACCATCAAAAAACACCAATAACCCTGCTAAAACGCTTAAAAACAGTGAAAAACCGTCAAAAAACACCAATAACCCTGCTAAAACGCTTAAAAACTGTGAAAAACCGTCAAAAAACACCAACAACCCTGCTAAAACGCCTAAAAACAGTGAAAAACCGTCAAAAAACACCAATAACCCTGCTAAAACGCTTAAAAACTGTGAAAAACCGTCAAAAAACACCAACAACCCTGCTAAAACGCTTAAAAACAGTGAAAAACCGTCAAAAAACACCAATAACCCTGCTAAAACGCTTAAAAACAGTGAAAAACCGTCAAAAAACACCAACAACCCTGCTAAAACTTCAAAATACAGTGAAAAACAGTCATTAACACCAATAACCCTGCTAAAACGCTTAAAAACAGTGAAAAAACTGTCAAAAAACACCAATAACCCTGCTAAAACGCTAAAAAACAGTGAAAAACCGAAAAAAAACACCAATAATCCTGCTAAAACGCTTAAAAAGAGTGAAAAACCGTCAAAAAACACAAATAACCCTGCTAAAACGCTTGAAAACAGTGAAAAACCGTAAAAAAACACCAATAACCCTGCTAAAACGCTTAAAAACAGTGAAAAACCGTCAAAAAACACCAATAACCCTGCTAAAACGCTTAAAAACAGTGAACAACCGTCAAAAAACACCAACAACCCTGCTAAAACTTTTAAAAACAGTGAAAAACCTTCAAAAAACACCAATAACCCTGCTAAAACGCTTAAAAACAGTGAAAAACCGTCAAAAAACACCAATAACCCTGCTAAAACGCTTAAAAACAGTGAAAAACCGTCAAAAAACACCAATAACCCTGCCAAAACGCTTAAAAACAGTGAAAAACCGTCAAAAAACACCAATAACCCTGCTAAAACGCTTAAAAACAGTGAAAAACCGTCAAAAAACACCAATAACCTTGCTAAAACGCTTAAAAACAGTGAAAAACCATCAAAAAACACCAATAACCCTG
>NW_027556675.1:0-17870 GCF_964204865.1 Styela clava
CACTGTTTTTAAGCGTTTTAGCAGGGTTATTGGTGTTTTTTGACGGTTTTTCACTGTTTTTAAGCGTTTTAGCAGGGTTATTGGTGTTTTTTGACGGTTTTTCACTGTTTTTAAGCGTTTTAGCAGGGTTATTGGTGTTTTTTGACGGTTTTTCACTGTTTTTAAGCGTTTTAGCAGGGTTATTGGTGTTTTTTGACGGTTTTTCACTGTTTTTAAGCGTTTTAGCAGGGTTATTGGTGTTTTTTGACGGTTTTTCACTGTTTTTAAGCGTTTTAGCAGGGTTATTGGTGTTTTTTGACGGTTTTTCACTGTTTTTAAGCGTTTTAGCAGGGTTATTGGTGTTTTTTGACGGTTTTTCACTGTTTTTAAGCGTTTTAGCAGGGTTATTGGTGTTTTTTGACGGTTTTTCACTGTTTTTAAGCGTTTTAGCAGGGTTATTGGTGTTTTTTGACGGTTTTTCACTGTTTTTAAGCGTTTTAGCAGGGTTATTGGTGTTTTTTGACGGTTTTTCACTGTTTTTAAGCGTTTTAGCAGGGTTATTGGTGTTTTTTGACGATTTTTCACTGTTTTTAAGCGTTTCAGCAGGGTTATTGGTGTTTTTTGACGGTTTTTCACTGTTTTTAAGCGTTTTAGCAGGGTTATTGGTGTTTTTTGACGGTTTTTCACTGTTTTTAAGCGTTTTAGTAGGGTTATTGGTGTTTTTTGACGGTTTTCCACTGTTTTTAAGCGTTTTAGCAGGGTTATTGGTGTTTTTTGACAGTTTTTTCGCTGTTTTCAAGCGTTTTAGCAGGGTTATTGGTGTTTTTTGACGGTTTTTCACTGTTTTTAAGCGTTTTAGCAGGGTTATTGGTGTTTTTTGACGGTTTTTCACTGTTTTTAAGCGTTTTAGCAGGGTTATTGGTGTTTTTTGACGGTTTTTCACTGTTTTTAAGCGTTTTAGCAGGGTTATTGGTGTTTTTTGACGGTTTTTCACTGTTTTTAAGCGTTTTAGCAGGGTTATTGGTGTTTTTGACGGTTTTTCACTGTTTTTAAGCGTTTTAGCAGGGTTATTGGTGTTTTTTGACGGTTTTTCACTGTTTTTAAGCGTTTTAGCAGGGTTATTGGTGTTTTTTGACGGCTTTTCACTGTTTTTAAGCGTTTTAGCAGGGTTATTGGTGTTTTTTCACTGTTTTTAAGCGTTTCAGCAGGGTTATTGGTGTTTTTTGACGGTTTTTCACTGTTTTTGGGCGTTTTAGCAAGGGTATTGGTGTTTTTTGACGGTTTTTCACTGGTTTTAAGCGTTTTAGCAGGGTTATTGGTGTTTTTGACGGTTTTTCACTGTTTTCAAGCGTTTTAGCAGGGTTATTGGTGTTTTTTGACGGTTTTTCACTGTTTTTAGGCGTTTTAGCAGGGTTATTGGTGTTTTTTGACGGTTTTTCACTGTTTTTAAACGTTTTAGAAGGGTTATTCGTATTTTTTGACGGTTTTTCACTGTTTTTAAGCGTTTTAGCATGGTTATTGGTGTTTTTTGACGGTTTTTTACTGTTTTTAAGCGTTTTAGCAAGGTTATTGGTGTTTTTTGACGGTTTTTCACTGTTTTTAAGCGTTTTAGCAGGGTTATTGGTGTTTTTTGACGGTTTTTTACTGTTTTTAGGCGTTTTAGCAGGGTTATTGGTGTTTTTTGACTTTTGACGGTTTTTCACTGTTTTTAAGCGTTTTAGCAGGGTTATTGGTGTTTTTTGACGGTTTTTCACTGTTTTTAAGCGTTTTAGCAGGGTTATTGGTGTTTTTTGACGGTTTTTCGCTGTTTTTAAGCGTTTTAGCAAGGTTTTTCACTGTTTTTAAGCGTTTTAGCATGGTTATTGGTGTTTTTTGACGGTTTTTTACTGTTTTTAAGCGTTTTAGCAAGGTTATTGGTGTTTTTTGACGGTTTTTCACTGTTTTTAAGCGTTTTAGCAGGGTTATTGGTGTTTTTTGACGGTTTTTTACTGTTTTTAGGCGTTTTAGCAGGGTTATTGGTGTTTTTTGAATTTTGACGGTTTTTCACTGTTTTTAAGCGTTTTAGCAGGGTTATTGGTGTTTTTTGACGGTTTTTCACTGTTTTTAAGCGTTTTAGCAGGGTTATTGGTGTTTTTTGACGGTTTTTCACTGTTTTTAAGCGTTTCAGCAGGGTTATTGGTGTTTTTTGACTGTTTTTCACTGTTTTTAAGCGTTTTAGCAAGGGTATTGGTGTTTTTTGACGGTTTTTCACTGTTTTTAAGCGTTTTAGCAAGGGTATTGGTGTTTTTTAACGGTTTTTCACTGTTTTTAAGCGTTTTAGCAGGGTTATTGGTGTTTTTTGACGGTTTTCCACTGTTTTTAAGCGTTTTAGCAGGGTTATTGGTGTTTTTTGACGGTTTTTTCACTGTTTTTAAGCGTTTTAGCAGGGTTATTGGTGTTTTTTGACGGTTTTTCACTGTTTTTAAGCGTTTTAGCAGGGTTATTGGTGTTTTTGACGGTTTTTCACTGTTTTTAAGCGTTTTAGCAGGGTTATTGGGTTTTTTGACGGTTTTTCACTGTTTTTAAGCGTTTTAGCAGGGTTATTGGTGTTTTTTGACGGTTTTTCACTGTTTTTAAGCGTTTCAGCAGGGTTATTGGTGTTTTTTGACGGTTTTTCACTGTTTTTAAGCGTTTTAGCAAGGGTATTGGTGTTTTTTGACGGGTTTTCACTGTTTTTAAGCGGTTAAGCAGGGTTATTGGTGTTTTTTGACGGTTTTTCACTGTTTTTAAGCGTTTTAGCAAGGGTATTGGTGTTTTTTGACGGTTTTTCACTGTTTTTAAGCGTTTTAGCAGGGTTATTGGTGTTTTTTGACGGTTTTCCACTGTTTTTAAGCGTTTTAGCAGGGTTATTGGTGTTTTTTGACGGTTTTTTCACTGTTTTTAAGCGTTTTAGCAGGGTTATTGGTGTTTTTTGACGATTTTTCACTGTTTTTAAGCGTTTCAGCAGGGTTATTGGTGTTTTTTGACGGTTTTTCACTGTATTTAAGCGTTTTAGCAAGGGTATTGGTGTTTTTTGACGGTTTTTTCACTGTTTTTAGGCGTTTTAGCAGGGTTATTGGTGTTTTTTGACGGTTTTCCACTGTTTTTAAGCGTTTTAGCAGGGTTATTGGTGTTTTTTGACAGTTTTTTCACTGTTTTTAAGCGTTTTAGCAGGGTTATTGGTGTTTTTTGACGGTTTTTCACTGTTTTTAAGCGTTTTAGCAGGGTTATTGGTGTTTTTTGACGGTTTTTCACTGTTTTTAAGCGTTTTAGCAGGGTTATTGGTGTTTATTGACGGTTTTTCACTGTTTTTAAGCGTTTTAGCAGGGTTATTGGTGTTTTTTGACGGTTTTTCACTGTTTTTAAGCGTTTTAGCAGGGTTATTGGTGTTTTTGACGGTTTTTCACTGTTTTTAAGCGTTTTAGCAGGGTTATTGGTGTTTTTTGACGGTTTTTCACTGTTTTTAAGCGTTTTAGCAGGGTTATTGGTGTTTTTTGACGGCTTTTCACTGTTTTTAAGCGTTTTAGCAGGGTTATTGGTGTTTTTTCACTGTTTTTAAGCGTTTCAGCAGGGTTATTGGTGTTTTTTGACGGTTTTTCACTGTTTTTAAGCGTTTTAGCAAGGGTATTGGTGTTTTTTGACGGTTTTTCACTGGTTTTAAGCGTTTTATCAGGGTTATTGGTGTTTTTGACGGTTTTTCACTGTTTTCAAGCGTTTTAGCAGGGTTATTGGTGTTTTTTGACGGTTTTTCACTGTTTTTAAGCGTTTTAGCAGGGTTATTGGTGTTTTTGACGGTTTTTCACTGTTTTTAAGCGTTTTAGCAGGGTTATTGGTGTTTTTTGACGGTTTTTCACTGTTTTTAAGCGTTTTAGCAGGGTTATTGGTGTTTTTTGACGGCTTTTCACTGTTTTTAAGCGTTTTAGCAGGGTTATTGGTGTTTTTTCACTGTTTTTAAGCGTTTCAGCAGGGTTATTGGTGTTTTTTGACGGTTTTTCACTGTTTTTAAGCGTTTTAGCAAGGGTATTGGTGTTTTTTGACGGTTTTTCACTGGTTTTAAGCGTTTTATCAGGGTTATTGGTGTTTTTGACGGTTTTTCACTGTTTTCAAGCGTTTTAGCAGGGTTATTGGTGTTTTTTGACGGTTTTTCACTGTTTTTAAGCGTTTTAGCAGGGTTATTGGTGTTTTTTGATGGTTTTTCACTGTTTTTAAACGTTTTAGCAGGGTTATTCGTATTTTTTGACGGTTTTTTACTGTTTTTAAGCGTTTTAGCATGGTTATTGGTGTTTTTTGACGGTTTTTTACTGTTTTTAAGCGTTTTAGCAGGGTTATTGGTGTTTTTTGACTTTTGACGATTTTTCACTGTTTTTAAGCGTTTTAGCAGGGTTATTGGTGTTTTTTGACGGTTTTTCACTGTTTTTAAGCGTTTTAGCAGGGTTATTGGTGTTTTTTGACGGTTTTTCGCTGTTTTTAAGCGTTTTAGCAAGGTTTTTCACTGTTTTTAAGCGTTTTAGCAAGGGTATTGGTGTTTTTTGACGGTTTTTCACTGTTTTTAAGCGTTTTAGCAGGGTTATTGGTGTTTTTTGACGGTTTTTCACTGTTTTTAAGCGTTTCAGCAGGGTTATTGGTGTTTGTAACGGTTTTTCACTGTTTTTAAGTGTTTTAGCAGGGTTATTGGTGTTTTTTGACTGTTTTTCACTGTTTTTAGGCGTTTTAGCAGGGTTATTGGTGTTTTTTGACGGTTTTTCACTGTTTTCAGGCGTTTTAGCAGGGTTATTGGTGTTTTTTGACGGTTTTTCAGTGTTTTTAATCGTTTTAGCAGGGTTATTGGTGTTTTTTGACGGTTTTTCACTGTTTTTAAACGATTTAGCATGGTTATTGGTGTTTTTTAACTGTTTTTCACTGTTTTTAAGCGTTTTAGCAGGGTTATTTGTGTTTTTTGACGGTTTTTCACTGTTTTTAAGCGTTTTAGCAGGGTTATTGGTGTTTTTGACGGTTTTTCACTGTTTTTAAGCGTTTTAGCAGGGTTATTGGTGTTTTTTGACGGTTTTTCACTGTTTTTAAGCGTTTTAGCAGGGTTATTGGTGTTTTTTGACGGTTTTTCACTGTTTTTAAGCGTTTTAGCAGGGTTCTTGGTGTTTTTTGACGGTTTTCCACTGTTTTTATGCGTTTTAGCAGGGTTATTGGTGTTTTTTGACGGTTTTTCACTGTTTTTAAGCGTTTTAGCAGGGTTATTGGTGTTTTTTGACGGTTTTTCACTGTTTTTAAGCGTTTTAGCAGGGTTATTGGTGTTTTTTGACGGTTTTTCACTGTTTTTAAGCGTTTTAGCAGCGTTATTGGTGTTTTTTGACGATTTTTCACTGTTTTTAAGCGATTTAGCAGGGTTATTGGTGTTTTTTGACGATTTTTTACTGTTTTTAAGCGTTTTAGCAGGGTTATTGGTGTTTTTTGACAGTTTTTCACTGTTTTTAAGCGTTTTAGCAGGGTTATTGGTGTTTTTTGACGGGTTTTCACTGTTTTTAAGCGTTTTTGCAGGGTTATTGGTGTTTTTTGACGATTTTTCACTGTTTTAAGCGTTTTAGCAGGATTATTGGTGTTTTTTGACGGTTTTTCACTGTTTTAAAGCGTTTTAGCAGGGTTATTGGTATTTTTTGACGGGTTTTCACTGTTTTTAAGCGTTTTAGCAGGGTTATTGGTGTTTTTTGACGGTTTTTCACTGTTTTTAAGCGTTTTAGCAAGGGTATTGGTGTTTTTTGACGGTTTTTCACTGTTTTTAAGCGTTTTAGCAGGGTTATTGGTGTTTTTGACGGTTTTCCACTGTTTTAAGCGTTTTAGCTGGGTTATTGGTGTTTTTTGACGTTTTTTTCACTGTTTTTAAACGTTTTAGCAGGGTTATTGGTGTTTTTTGACGGTTTTTCACTGTTTTTAAGCGTTTTAGCAGGGTTATTGGTGTTTTTCGACGTTTTTTTCACTGTTTTTAAGCGTTTTAGCAGGGTTATTGGTGTTTTTTGACGGTTTTTCACTGTTTTTAAGCGTTTTAGCAGGGTTATTGGTGTTTTTTGACGGTTTTTCACTGTTTTTAAGCGTTTTAGCAGGGTTATTGGTGTTTTTTGACGGTTTTTCACTGTTTTTAAGCGTTTTAGCAGGGTTATTGGTGTTTTTTGACGATTTTTCACTGTTTTTAAGCGATTTAGCAGGGTTATTGGTGTTTTTTGACGATTTTTCACTGTTTTTAAGCGTTTTAGCAGGGTTATTGGTGTTTTTTGACAGTTTTTCACTGTTTTTAAGCGTTTTAGCAGGGTTATTGGTGTTTTTTGACGGGTTTTCACTGTTTTTAAGCGTTTTTGCAGGGTTATTGGTGTTTTTTGACGATTTTTCACTGTTTTAAGCGTTTTAGCAGGATTATTGGTGTTTTTTGACGGTTTTTCACTGTTTTAAAGCGTTTTAGCAGGGTTATTGGTATTTTTTGACGGGTTTTCACTGTTTTTAAGCGTTTTAGCAGGGTTATTGGTGTTTTTTGACGGTTTTTCACTGTTTTTAAGCGTTTTAGCAAGGGTATTGGTGTTTTTTGACGGTTTTTCACTGTTTTTAAGCGTTTTAGCAGGGTTATTGGTGTTTTTTGACGGTTTTCCACTGTTTTAAGCGTTTTAGCTGGGTTATTGGTGTTTTTTGACGTTTTTTTCACTGTTTTTAAACGTTTTAGCAGGGTTATTGGTGTTTTTTGACGGTTTTTCACTGTTTTTAAGCGTTTTAGCAGGGTTATTGGTGTTTTTCGACGTTTTTTCACTGTTTTTAAGCGTTTTAGCAGGGTTATTGGTGTTTTTTGACGGTTTTTCACTGTTTTTAAGCGTTTTAGCAGGGTTATTGGTGTTTTTTGACGGTTTTTCACTGTTTTTAAGCGTTTTAGCAGGGTTATTGGTGTTTTTTGACGGTTTTTCACTGTTTTTAAGCGTTTTAGCAGGGTTATTTGTGTTTTTTGACGGTTTTTCACTGTTTTTAAGCGTTTTAGCAGGGTTATTGGTGTTTTTTGACGGTTTTTCACTGTTTTTAAGCGTTTTAGCAGGGTTATTGGTGTTTTTTGACGGTTTTTCACTGTTTTTAAGCGTTTTTGCAGGGTTATTGGTGTTTTTTGACGGCTTTTCACTGTTTTTAAGCGTTTTAGCAGGGTTATTGGTGTTTTTTGACGGTTTTCCACTGTTTTTAAGCGTTTTAGCAGGGTTATTGGTGTTTTTTGACGGTTTTTTCACTGTTTTTAAGCGTTTTAGCAGGGTTATTGGTGTTTTTTGACGGTTTTTCACTGTTTTTAAGCGTTTTAGCAGGGTTATTGGTGTTTTTTGACGGTTTTTCACTGTTTTTAAGCGTTTTAGCAGGGTTATTGGTGTTTTTTGACGGTTTTTCAATGTTTTTAAGCGTTTTAGCAGGGTTATTGGTGTTTTTTGACGGTTTTTCACTGTTTTTAAGCGTTTTAGCAGGGTTATTGGTGTTTTTTGACGGTTTTTCACTGTTTTTAAGCGTTTTAGCAGAGTTATTGGTGTTTTTTGACGGTTTTTCACTGTTTTTAAGCGTTTTTGCAGGGTTATTGGTGTTTTTTGACGGCTTTTCACTGTTTTTAAGCGTTTTAGCAGGGTTATTGGTGTTTTTTGACGGTTTTTCACTGTTTTTAAGCGATTTAGCAGGGTTATTGGTGTTTTTTGACGGTTTTTCACTGTTTTTAAGCGTTTTAGCAGGGTTATTGGTGTTTTTTGACGGTTTTTCACTGTTTTTAAGCGTTTTAGCAGGGTTATTGGTGTTTTTTGACAGTTTTTCACTGTTTTTAAGCGTTTTAGCAGGGTTATTGGTGTTTTTTGACGGTTTTTAACTGTTTTTGAGCGATTTAGCATGGTTATTGGTGTTTTTTAACTGTTTTTCACTGTTTTTAAGCGTTTTAGCAGGGTTATTGGTGTTTTTTGACGGTTTTTCACTGTTTTTAAGCGTTTTAGCAGGGTTATTGGTGTTTTTGACGGTTTTTCACTGTTTTTAAGCGTTTTAGCAGGGTTATTGGTGTTTTTTGACGGTTTTTCACTGTTTTTAAGCGTTTTTGCAGGGTTATTGGTGTTTTTTGACGGTTTTTCACTGTTTTAAGCGTTTTAGCAGGGTTATTGGTGTTTTTTGACGGTTTTTCACTGTTTTTAAGCGTTTTAGCAGGGTTATTGGTGTTTTTTGACGGTTTTTCACTGTTTTAAAGCGTTTTAGCAGGGTTATTGGTGTTTTTTGACGGTTTTTCACTGTTTTTAAGCGTTTTAGCAGGGTTATTGGTGTTTTTTGACGGTTTTTCACTGTTTTTAAGCGTTTTAGCAGGGTTATTGGTGTTTTTTGACGGGTTTTCACTGTTTTTAAGCGTTTTAGCAGGGTTATTGGTGTTTTTTGACGGTTTTTCACTGTTTTTATGCGATTTAGCAGGGTTATTGGTGTTTTTTCACTGTTTTTAGGCGTTTTAGCAGGGTTATTGGTGTTTTTTGACGGTTTTTCACTGTTTTTAGGCATTTTAGCAGGGTTATTGGTGTTTTTTGACGGTTTTTCACTGTTTTTAAGCGTTTTAGCAGGGTTATTGGTGTTTTTTGACGGTTTTTCACTGTTTTTAAGCGATTTAGCAGGGTTATTGGTGTTTTTGAACGGTTTTTCACTGTTTTTAAGCGTTTTAGCAAGGGTATTGGTGTTTTTTGACGGTTTTTCACTGTTTTTAAGCGATTTAGCAGGGTTATTGGTGTTTTTTGACGGTTTTTCACTGTTTTTAAGCGTTTTAGCAGGGTTATTGGTGTTTTTTGACGGTTTTTCACTGTTTTTAAGCGTTTTAGCAGGGTTATTGGTGTTTTTTGACGGTTTTTCACTGTTTTTAAGCGTTTTAGCAGGGTTATTGGTGTTTTTTGACGTTTTTTTCACTGTTTTTAAGCGTTTTAGCAGGGTTATTGGTGTTTTTTGACGGTTTTTCACTGTTTTTAAGCGTTTTAGCAGGGTTATTGGTGTTTTTTGACGGTTTTTCACTGTTTTTAAGCGTTTTAGCAGGGTTATTGGTGTTTTTTGACGGCTTTTCACTGTTTTTAAGCGTTTTAGCAGGGTTGTTGGTGTTTTTTGACGGTTTTTCACTGTTTTTAAGCGTTTTAGCAGGGTTATTGGTGTTTTTTGACGGTTTTTCACTGTTTTTAAGCGTTTTTGCAGGGTTATTGGTGTTTTTTGACGGCTTTTCACTGTTTTCAAGCGATTTAGCAGGGTTATTGGTGTTTTTTGACGGTTTTTCACTGTTTTTAAGCGTTTTAGCAGGGTTATGGGTGTTTTTTGACGGTTTTTCACTGTTTTTAAGCGTTTTAGCAGGGTTATTGGTGTTTTTTGACGGTTTTTCACTGTTTTTAAGCGTTATAGCAGGGTTATTGGTGTTTTTTGACGATTTTTAACTGTTTTTAAGCGATTTAGCATGGTTATTGGTGTTTTTTAACTGTTTTTCACTGTTTTTAAGCGTTTTAGCAGGGTTATTGGTGTTTTTTGACGGTTTTTCACTGTTTTTAAGCGTTTTAGCAGGGTTATTGGTGTTTTTGACGGTTTTTCACTGTTTTTAAGCGTTTTAGCAGGGTTATTGGTGTTTTTTGACGGTTTTTCACTGTTTTTAAGCGTTTTAGCAGGGTTATTGGTGTTTTTTGACGGCTTTTCAGTGTTTTTAAGCGTTTTAGCAGGGTTATTGGTGTTTTTTGACGGTTTTCCACTGTTTTTATGCGTTTTAGCAGGGTTATTGGTGTTTTACGGTTTTTCACTGTTTTTAAGCGTTTTAGCAGGGTTATTGGTGTTTTTTGACGGTTTTTCACTGTTTTCAAGCGTTTTAGCAGGGTTATTGGTGTTTTTTGACGGTTTTTCACTGTTTTAAGCGTTTTAGCAGGGTTATTGGTGTTTTTTGACGGTTTTTCACTGTTTTAAAGCGTTTTAGCAGGGTTATTGGTGTTTTTTGACGGTTTTTCACTGTTTTTAAGCGTTTTAGCAGGGTTATTGGTGTTTTTTGACGGTTTTTCACTGTTTTTAAGCGTTTTAGCAAGGTTATTGGTGTTTTTTGACGGGTTTTCACTGTTTTTAAGCGTTTTAGCAGGGTTATTGGTGTTTTTTGACGGTTTTTCACTGTTTTTAAGCGTTTTAGCAGGGTTATTGGTGTTTTTTGACGGGTTTTCACTGTTTTTAAGCGTTTTAGCTGGGTTATTGGTGTTTTTTGACGGTTTTTCACTGTTTTTATGCGATTTAGCAGGGTTATTGGTGTTTTTTCACTGTTTTTAGGCGTTTTAGCAGGGTTATTGGTGTTTTTTGACGGTTTTTCACTGTTTTTAGGCGTTTTAGCAGGGTTATTAGTGTTTTTTGACGGTTTTTCACTGTTTTTAAGCGTTTTAGCAGGGTTATTGGTGTTTTTTGACGGTTTTTCACTGTTTTTAAGCGATTTAGCAGGGTTATTGGTGTTTTTGAACGGTTTTTCACTGTTTTTAAGCGTTTTAGCAAGGGTATTGGTGTTTTTTGACGGTTTTTCACTGTTTTTAAGCGTTTTAGCAGGGTTATTGGTGTTTTTTGACGGTTTTTCACTGTTTTTAAGCGTTTTAGCAGGGTTATTGGTGTTTTTTGACGGTTTTTCACTGTTTTTAAGCGTTTTAGCAGGGTTATTGGTGTTTTTTGACGTTTTTTCACTGTTTTTAAGCGTTTTAGCAGGGTTATTGGTGTTTTTTGACGTTTTTTTCACTGTTTTTAAGCGTTTTAGCAGGGTTATTGGTGTTTTTTGACGGTTTTTCACTGTTTTTAAGCGTTTTAGCAGGGTTATTGGTGTTTTTTGACGGTTTTTCACTGTTTTTAAGCGTTTTAGCAGGGTTATTGGTGTTTTTTGACGGTTTTTCACTGTTTTTAAGCGTTTTAGCAGGGTTATTGGTGTTTTTTGACGGTTTTTCACTGTTTTTAAGCGTTTTAGCAGGGTTGTTGGTGTTTTTTGACGGTTTTTCACTGTTTTTAAGCGTTTTAGCAGGGTTATTGGTGTTTTTTGACGGTTTTTCACTGTTTTTAAGCGTTTTTGCAGGGTTATTGGTGTTTTTTGACGGCTTTTCACTGTTTTTAAGCGTTTTAGCAGGGTTATTGGTGTTTTTTGGACGGTTTTCCACTGTTTTTAAGCGTTTTAGCAGGGTTATTGGTGTTTTTTGACGGTTTTTTCACTGTTTTTAAGCGTTTTAGCAGGGTTATTGGTGTTTTTTGACGGTTTTTCACTGTTTTTAAGCGTTTTAGCAGGGTTATTGGTGTTTTTTGACGGTTTTTCACTGTTTTTAAGCGTTTTAGCAGGGTTATTGGTGTTTTTTGACGGTTTTTCAATGTTTTTAAGCGTTTTAGCAGGGTTATTGGTGTTTTTTGACGGTTTTTCACTGTTTCTAAGCGTTTTAGCAGGGTTATTGGTGTTTTTTGACGGTTTTTCACTGTTTTTAAGCGTTTTAGCAGGGTTATTGGTGTTTTTTGACGGTTTTTCACTGTTTTTAAGCGTTTTTGCAGGGTTATTGGTGTTTTTTGACGGCTTTTCACTGTTTTTAAGCGTTTTAGCAGGGTTATTGGTGTTTTTTGACGGTTTTTCACTGTTTTTAAGCGATTTAGCAGGGTTATTGGTGTTTTTTGACGGTTTTTCACTGTTTTTAAGCGTTTTAGCAGGGTTAATGGTGTTTTTTGACGGTTTTTCACTGTTTTTAAGCGTTTTAGCAGGGTTATTGGTGTTTTTTGACGGTTTTTCACTGTTTTTAAGCGTTTTAGCAGGGTTATTGGTGTTTTTTGACGGTTTTTAACTGTTTTTAAGCGATTTAGCATGGTTATTGGTGTTTTTTAACTGTTTTTCACTGTTTTTAAGCGTTTTAGCAGGGTTATTGGTGTTTTTTGACGGTTTTTCACTGTTTTTAAGCGTTTTAGCAGGGTTATTGGTGTTTTTGACGGTTTTTCACTGTTTTTAAGCGTTTTAGCAGGGTTATTGGTGTTTTTTGACGGTTTTTCACTGTTTTTAAGCGTTTTAGCAGGGTTATTGGTGTTTTTTGACGGTTTTTCACTGTTTTTAAGCGTTTTAGCAGGGTTATTGGTGTTTTTTGACGGTTTTCCACTGTTTTTATGCGTTTTAGCAGGGTTATTGGTGTTTTACGGTTTTTCACTGTTTTTAAGCGTTTTAGCAGGGTTATTGGTGTTTTTTGACGGTTTTTCACCCTTTTCCAGCGGCTAAGCTCATATGAGAGAATATTTACGCTTAATTTTGTGCTCGGTAAACTACTGTTAATATCGCTCTTAGCTCTTTGTTGACTTTATCGCCTGATATGAGAGAAGCGATGGAACCTTCCAGCCGTGACGCATCGTGCGAATTCTATAAATAGCGTGGATTTCAAAATCGCCTGTCAGACGTCTGAAAATGTCGACTCAGCTCAGACAGGAAATACTCCTTTATAATGACTTATTGTTGGTTTAGCATGTATTTTCAGACATATATACTATCCCTGACCATCCCTGGCGCTGTGTTGTTTTGATAAATATGATTTTGACTGCTCCATAGTTGGCAGAAGTATGGAGATTTTTTGTAGTTAAAAAAAACGTAAAATTAATGGTAATTTTAACGCGTAAATGCGCGTATGGGATTGTTTACGCCGTTCTACGCGCATTTCCGTCGAAAAAATTTAATTTTTTTGCGTTGGGGGTGGTCTGTGCAGTAATAATAAGAGCTGTGACGTCATCAAAATCAGTAATTTTAGCCTTGAACTTGATACACCTGTAGATACAATTGTAAATTTCAGAGTAATAACCATTTATGCTATAATAGGCGTTTCGGTGATGTTGTGTTAGGAAAAACTTGACGAAAACGTTGAAAAAAAAATTAATTAATTAGGAATTAATTATTAACCCTCTACTGTACACAGAATTTCTAAAAGTCTAATTTATTTTTAGAAATTTTTGAGATATTTTTGCAAAAAAATTTTTTTTTCGGAGTGTAATTTAAAGATATATTGCTGAATAGAACTCTAGCACACGCTTTTAAAAATCCATAAGAGAAGCTTTAGGGCTTAGTGGTTGACAAAAAAAATAACTTTAAAAAGACCATGTCAAATAAATTGGGTCAACAGCTGTCAGAGAGTAAAGCGTTTTAGCAGGGTTATTGGTGTTTTTTGACGGTTTTTCACTGTTTTTAAGCGATTTAGCAGGGTTATTGGTGTTTTTTGACGATTTTTCACTGTTTTTAAGCGTTTTAGCAGGGTTATTGGTGTTTTTTGACGGTTTTTCACTGTTTTTAAGCGTTTTAGCAGGGTTATTGGTGTTTTTTGACGGGTTTTCACTGTTTTTAAGCGTTTTTGCAGGGTTATTGGTGTTTTTTGACGGTTTTTCACTGTTTTAAGCGTTTTAGCAGGGTTATTGGTGTTTTTTGACGGTTTTTCACTGTTTTAAAGCGTTTTAGCAGGGTTATTGGTGTTTTTTGACGGTTTTTCACTGTTTTTAAGCGTTTTAGCAGGGTTATTGGTGTTTTTTGACGGTTTTTCACTGTTTTTAAGCGTTTTAGCAAGGTTATTGGTGTTTTTTGACGGGTTTTCACTGTTTTTAAGCGTTTTAGCAGGGTTATTGGTGTTTTTTGACGGTTTTTCACTGTTTTTAAGCGTTTTAGCAGGGTTATGGGTGTTTTTTGACGGGTTTTCACTGTTTTTAAGCGTTTTAGCAGGGTTATTGGTGTTTTTTGACGGTTTTTCACTGTTTTTATGCGATTTAGCAGGGTTATTGGTGTTTTTTGACGGTTTTTCACTGTTTTTAGGCGTTTTAGCAGGGTTATTGGTGTTTTTTGACGGTTTTTCACTGTTTTTAGGCGTTTTAGCAGGGTTATTGGTGTTTTTTGACGGTTTTTCACTGTTTTTAAGCGTTTTAGCAGGGTTATTGGTGTTTTTTGACGGTTTTCCACTGTTTTTATGCGTTTTAGCAGGGTTATTGGTGTTTTTTGACGGTTTTTCACTGTTTTTAAGCGTTTTAGCAGGGTTATTGGTGTTTTTTGACGGTTTTTCACTGTTTTTAAGCGTTTTAGCAGGGTTATTGGTGTTTTTTGACGGTTTTTCACTGTTTTTAAGCGTTTTAGCAGGGTTATTGGTGTTTTTTGACGGTTTTTCACTGTTTTTAAGCGTTTTAGCAGGGTTATTGGTGTTTTTTGACGTTTTTTTCACTGTTTTTAAGCGTTTTTGCAGGGTTATTGGTGTTTTTTGACGGTTTTTCACTGTTTTTAAGCGTTTTAGCAGGGTTATTGGTGTTTTTTGACGGTTTTTCACTGTTTTTAAGCGTTTTAGCAGGGTTATTGGTGTTTTTTGACGGTTTTTCACTGTTTTTAAGCGTTTTAGCAGGGTTATTGGTGTTTTTTGACGGTTTTTCACTGTTTTTAAGCGTTTTAGCGGGGTTGTTGGTGTTTTTTGACGGTTTTTCACTGTTTTTAAGCGTTTTAGCAGGGTTATTGGTGTTTTTTGACGGTTTTTCACTGTTTTTAAGCGTTTTTGCAGGGTTATTGGTGTTTTTTGACGGCTTTTCACTGTTTTTAAGCGTTTTAGCAGGGTTATTGGTGTTTTTTGACGGTTTTCCACTGTTTTTAAGCGTTTTAGCAGGGTTATTGGTGTTTTTTGACGGTTTTTTCACTGTTTTTAAGCGTTTTAGCAGGGTTATTGGTGTTTTTTGACGGTTTTTCACTGTTTTTAAGCGTTTTAGCAGGGTTATTGGTGTTTTTTGACGGTTTTTCACTGTTTTTAAGCGTTTTAGCAGGGTTATTGGTGTTTTTTGACGGTTTTTCAATGTTTTTAAGCGTTTTAGCAGGGTTATTGGTGTTTTTTGACGGTTTTTCACTGTTTCTAAGCGTTTTAGCAGGGTTATTGGTGTTTTTTGACGGTTTCACACTGTTTTTAAGCGTTTTAGCAGGGTTATTGGTGTTTTTTGACGGTTTTTCACTGTTTTTAAGCGTTTTTGCAGGGTTATTGGTGTTTTTTGACGGCTTTTCACTGTTTTTAAGCGTTTTAGCAGGGTTATTGGTGTTTTTTGACGGTTTTTCACTGTTTTTAAGCGATTTAGCAGGGTTATTGGTGTTTTTTGACGGTTTTTCACTGTTTTTAAGCGTTTTAGCAGGGTTAATGGTGTTTTTTGACGGTTTTTCACTGTTTTTAAGCGTTTTAGCAGGGTTATTGGTGTTTTTTGACGGTTTTTCACTGTTTTTAAGCGTTTTAGCAGGGTTATTGGTGTTTTTTGACGGTTTTTAACTGTTTTTAAGCGATTTAGCATGGTTATTGGTGTTTTTTTAACTGTTTTTCACTGTTTTTAAGCGTTTTAGCAGGGTTATTGGTGTTTTTTGACGGTTTTTCACTGTTTTTAAGCGTTTTAGCAGGGTTATTGGTGTTTTTGACGGTTTTTCACTGTTTTTAAGCGTTTTAGCAGGGTTATTGGTGTTTTTTGACGGTTTTTCACTGTTTTTAAGCGTTTTAGCAGGGTTATTGGTGTTTTTTGACGGTTTTTCAGTGTTTTTAAGCGTTTTAGCAGGGTTATTGGTGTTTTTTGACGGTTTTCCACTGTTTTTATGCGTTTTAGCAGGGTTATTGGTGTTTTACGGTTTTTCACTGTTTTTAAGCGTTTTAGCAGGGTTATTGGTGTTTTTTGACGGTTTTTCACTGTTTTTAAGCGTTTTAGCAGGGTTATTGGTGTTTTTTGACGATTTTTCACTGTTTTTAAGCGATTTAGCAGGGTTATTGGTGTTTTTTGACGATTTTTCACTGTTTTTAAGCGTTTTAGCAGGGTTATTGGTGTTTTTTGACGGTTTTTCACTGTTTTTAAGCGTTTTAGCAGGGTTATTGGTGTTTTTTGACGGGTTTTCACTGTTTTTAAGCGTTTTTGCAGGGTTATTGGTGTTTTTTGACGGTTTTTCACTGTTTTAAGCGTTTTAGCAGGGTTATTGGTGTTTTTTGACGGTTTTTCACTGTTTTAAAGCGTTTTAGCAGGGTTATTGGTGTTTTTTGACGGTTTTTCACTGTTTTTAAGCGTTTTAGCAGGGTTATTGGTGTTTTTTGACGGTTTTTCACTGTTTTTAAGCGTTTTAGCAAGGTTATTGGTGTTTTTTGACGGGTTTTCACTGTTTTTAAGCGTTTTAGCAGGGTTATTGGTGTTTTTGACGGTTTTTCACTGTTTTTAAGCGTTTTAGCAGGGTTATTGGTGTTTTTTGACGGGTTTTCACTGTTTTTAAGCGTTTTAGCAGGGTTATTGGTGTTTTTTGACGGTTTTTCACTGTTTTTATGCGATTTAGCAGGGTTATTGGTGTTTTTTGACGGTTTTTCACTGTTTTTAGGCGTTTTAGCAGGGTTATTGGTGTTTTTTGACGGTTTTTCACTGTTTTTAGGCGTTTTAGCAGGGTTATTGGTGTTTTTTGACGGGTTTTCACTGTTTTTAAGCGTTTTAGCAGGGTTATTGGTGTTTTTTGACGGTTTTTCACTGTTTTTAAGCGTTTTAGCAGGGTTATTGGTGTTTTTGACGGTTTTTTCACTGTTTTTAAGCGTTTTAGCAGCGTTATTGGTGTTTTTTGACGGTTTTTCACTGTTTTTAAGCGATTTAGCAGGGTTATTGGTGTTTTTTGACGATTTTTCACTGTTTTTAAGCGTTTTAGCAGGGTTATTGGTGTTTTTTGACGGTTTTTCACTGTTTTTAAGCGTTTTAGCAGGGTTAAGCGTTTTAGCAGGGTTATTGGTGTTTTTTGACGGTTTTTCACTGTTTTTAAGCGTTTTAGCAGGGTTATTGGTGTTTTTTGACGGTTTTTCACTGTTTTTTAAGCGTTTTAGCAGGGTTATTGGTGTTTTTTGACGGTTTTTCACTGTTTTTAAGCGTTTTTGCAGCGTTATTGGTGTTTTTTGACGGTTTTTCACTGTTTTTAAGCGATTTAGCAGGGTTATTGGTGTTTTTTGACGATTTTTCACTGTTTTTAAGCGTTTTAGCAGGGTTATTGGTGTTTTTTGACGGTTTTTCACTGTTTTTAAGCGTTTTAGCAGGGTTAAGCGTTTTAGCAGGGTTATTGGTGTTTTTTGACGGGTTTTCACTGTTTTAAGCGTTTTTGCAGGGTTATTGGTGTTTTTTGACGGTTTTTCACTGTTTTTAAAGCGTTTTAGCAGGGTTATTGGTGTTTTTTGACGGTTTTTCACTGTTTTAAAGCGTTTTAGCAGGGTTATTGGTGTTTTTGGACGGTTTTTCACTGTTTTTAAGCGTTTTAGCAGGGTTATTGGTGTTTTTTGACGGTTTTTCACTGTTTTTAAGCGTTTTAGCAAGGGTTATTGGTGTTTTTTGACGGGTTTTTCACTGTTTTTTAAGCGTTTTAGCAGGGTTATTGGTGTTTTTTGACGGTTTTTCACTGTTTTTAAGCGTTCTAGCAGGGTTATTGGTGTTTTTTGACGGTTTTTCACTGTTTTTAAGCGTTTTAGCAGGGTTATTGGTGTTTTTTGACGGTTTTTCACTGTTTTTAAGCGTTTTAGCAGGGTTATTGGTGTTTTTGAACGGTTTTTCACTGTTTTTAAGCGTTTTAGCAAGGGTATTGGTGTTTTTGACGGTTTTTCACTGTTTTTAAGCGTTTTAGCAGGGTTATTGGTGTTTTTTGACGGTTTTTCACTGTTTTTAAGCGTTTTAGCAGGGTTATTGGTGTTTTTTGACGTTTTTTCACTGTTTTTAAGCGTTTTAGCAGGGTTATTGGTGTTTTTTGACTGTTTTTCACTGTTTTAAGCGTTTTAGCAGGGTTATTGGTGTTTTTTGACGGTTTTTTCACTGTTTTTAAGCGTTTTAGCAGGGTTATTGGTGTTTTTTGACGGTTTTTCACTGTTTTTAAGCGTTTTAGC
>NW_027556676.1:0-1000 GCF_964204865.1 Styela clava
TCACTGTTTTTAAGCGTTTTAGCAGTGTTATTGGTGTTTTTTGACGGTTTTTCACTGTTTTTAAGCGTTTTAGCAGGGTTATTGGTGTTTTTTGACGGTTTTTCACTGTTTTTAAGCGTTTTAGCAGGGTTATTGGTGTTTTTTGACGGTTTTTCACTGTTTTTAAGCGTTTTAGCAGGGTTATTGGTGTTTTTTGACAGTTTTTCACTGTTTTTAAGCGTTTTAGCAGGGTTATTGGTGTTTTTTGACGGTTTTTCACTGTTTTTAAGCGTTTTAGCAGGGTTATTGGTGTTTTTTGACGGTTTTTCACTGTTTTTAAGCGTTTTAGCAGGGTTATTGGTGTTTTTTGATGGTTTTTCACTGTTTTTAAGCGTTTTAGCAGGGTTATTGGTGATTTTTGACGGTTTATCACTGTTTTTAGGCGTTTTAGCAGGGTTATTGGTGTTTTTTGACGGTTTTCACTGTTTTTAAGCGTTTTAGCAGGGTTATTGGTGTTTTTTGACGGTTTTTCACTTTTTTTAAGCGTTTTAGCAGAGTTATTGGTGTTTTTTGACGGTTTTTCACTGTTTTTAAGCGTTTCAGCACGGTTATTGGTGTTTTTTGACGGTTTTTCACTGTTTTTAAGCGTTTTAGCAGGGTTATTGGTGTTTTTTGACTGTTTTTCACTGTTTTTAAGCGTTTTAGCAGGGTTATTGGTGTTTTTTGACGGTTTTTCACTGTTTTTAAGCGTTTTAGCAGGGTTATTGGTGCTTTTTGAAGGTTTTTCACTGTTTTTAAGCGTTTTAGCAGGGTTATTGGTGTTTTTTGACGGTTTTTCACTGTTTTTAAGCGTTTTAGCAGGGTTATTGGTGTTTTTTGACGGTTTTTCACTGTTTTTAAGCGTTTTAGCAGGGTTATTGGGTTTTTTGACGGTTTTTCACTGTTTTTAAGGGTTTTAGCAGGGTTATTGGTGTTTTTTGACAGTTTTTCACTGTTTTTAAGCGTTTTAGCAGGGTTATTG
>NW_027556677.1:0-7500 GCF_964204865.1 Styela clava
TGATTCCCCGTTACCCGTTATCACAAAGGTAGGCACGTAGCGTACCTTCGACAGTTGATAGGGCAGACACTTGAATGATACGTCGTCGGTGCAGAGACCGTACGATCCGCGTGGTTATCCAGAGTCATCAAACGTCACAGGACGAACCCGGTCGGTTTTGATCTGATAAAAGCGCGCCTCCCGAAGTCGGCGCTTAATGCATGTATTAGCTCTAGAATTACCACAGTTATCCACTTCGCTTACGAGACCAAATAAACCAAGACTGATTTAATGAGCCATTCGCAGTTTCGCTTTACGAGAACTCGTACTTGCACCTGCATGGCTTAATCTTTGAGACAAGCATATCACTACTGGCAGGATCAACCAGATAGCTGCGACAGCTGCGCTCGGCCCTTGCTGGGCCGCCCGGCGCGTGCTCGTCGCATTCGTTTAAGACCGAGGCGATCGCCTGCGGCCGTACTCGGCTTCGACAGTCGCTGGCCGCGACGTCCACGCTCTCGCCGGCAGTGCCAGGCGGAGCGATTTGCGTTTTTTCTTTGCTCGCCCTCTCTCGGGCTCGATCCATTCAGTTTCGCACAAACAAGAGCTCTGCCGGCCGCCTGCAGCGGTGCCTAAAACCCGGGCATAACAATGCGACCGTTCTGCTAGGCCGACAAGCGCTCAAGCCAGACGCTCGATCGAACGCCCCCTACATATTAGTCGAGACAACGGCTCGCTCATTAGCATCGCGTTTGTACTTTAACTTTTTTCGGCTCGGCTTCTTTCGACGCCGATGCCGGCGACGCAGCACTCTCTCGCCCGCCAGCCACCGAGAAAAGGGTGCGCTCCGACCGGCCCCGCACCGCTCTTTCTTGGCTCATTCGAAATTACTGTCTTTCGCTCTGACATGCCTTACCTAGGGTTAGGTTAGTATGCTTGCACGTTTGTACTTTAACTTTTTTCGGCTCGGCTTCTTTCGACGCCGATGCCGGCGACGCAGCACTCTCTCGCCCGCCAGCCACCGAGAAAAGGGTGCGCTCCGACCGGCCCCGCACCGCTCTTTCATGGCTCATTCGAAATTACTGTCTTTCGCTCTGACATGCCTTACCTAGGGTTAGGTTAGTATGCTTGCACGTTTGTACTTTAACTTTTTTTGGCTCGGCTTCTTTCGACGCCGATGCCGGCGACGCAGCACTCTCTCGCCCGCCAGCCACCTAGAAAAGGGTGCGCTCCGACCGGCCCCGCACCGCTCTTTCTTGGCTCATTCGAAATTACTGTCTTTCGCTCTGACATGCCTTACCTAGGGTTAGGTTAGTATGCTTGCACGTTTGTACTTTAACTTTTTTCGGCTCGGCTTCTTTCGACGCCGATGCCGGCGACGCAGCACTCTCTCGCCCGCCAGCCACCGAGAAAAGGGTGCGCTCCGACCGGCCCCGCACCGCTCTTTCATGGCTCATTCGAAATTACTGTCTTTCGCTCTGACATGCCTTACCTAGGGTTAGGTTAGTATGCTTGCACGTTTGTACTTTAACTTTTTTTGGCTCGGCTTCTTTCGACGCCGATGCCGGCGACGCAGCACTCTCTCGCCCGCCAGCCACCGAGAAAAGGGTGCGCTCCGACCGGCCCCGCACCGCTCTTTCATGGCTCATTCGAGTTTACTGTCTTTCGCTCTGACATGCCTTACCTAGGGTTAGGTTAGTATGCTTGCACGTTTGTACATTAACTTTTTTCGGCTCGGCTTCTTTCGACGCCGATGCCGGCGACGCAGCACTCTCTCGCCCGCCAGCCACCGAGAAAAGGGTGCGCTCCGACCGGCCCCGCACCGCTCATTCTTGGCTCATTCGAAATTACTGTCTTTCGCTCTGACATGCCTTACCTAGGGTTAGGTTAGTATGCTTGCACGTTTGTACATTAACTTTTTTCGGCTCGGCTTCTTTCGACGCCGATGCCGGCGACGCAGCACTCTCTCGCCCGCCAGCCACCGAGAAAAGGGTGCGCTCCGACCGGCCCCGCACCGCTCTTTCATGGCTCATTCGAAATTACTGTCTTTCGCTCTGACATGCCTTACCTAGGGTTAGGTTAGTATGCTTGCACGTTTGTACTTTAACTTTTTTTGGCTCGGCTTCTTTCGACGCCGATGCCGGCGACGCAGCACTCTCTCGCCCGCCAGCCACCTAGAAAAGGGTGCGCTCCGACCGGCCCCGCACCGCTCTTTCTTGGCTCATTCGAAATTACTGTCTTTCGCTCTGACATGCCTTACCTAGGGTTAGGTTAGTATGCTTGCACGTTTGTACTTTAACTTTTTTCGGCTCGGCTTCTTTCGACGCCGATGCCGGCGACGCAGCACTCTCTCGCCCGCCAGCCACCGAGAAAAGGGTGCGCTCCGACCGGCCCCGCACCGCTCTTTCTTGGCTCATTCGAAATTACTGTCTTTCGCTCTGACATGCCTTACCTAGGGTTAGGTTAGTATGCTTGCACGTTTGTACTTTAACTTTTTTTGGCTCGGCTTCTTTCGACGCCGATGCCGGCGACGCAGCACTCTCTCGCCCGCCAGCCACCTAGAAAAGGGTGCGCTCCGACCGGCCCCGCACCGCTCTTTCTTGGCTCATTCGAAATTACTGTCTTTCGCTCTGACATGCCTTACCTAGGGTTAGGTTAGTATGCTTGCACGTTTGTACTTTAACTTTTTTCGGCTCGGCTTCTTTCGACGCCGATGCCGGCGACGCAGCACTCTCTCGCCCGCCAGCCACCGAGAAAAGGGTGCGCTCCGACCGGCCCCGCACCGCTCTTTCATGGCTCATTCGAGTTTACTGTCTTTCGCTCTGACATGCCTTACCTAGGGTTAGGTTAGTATGCTTGCACGTTTGTACATTAACTTTTTTCGGCTCGGCTTCTTTCGACGCCGATGCCGGCGACGCAGCACTCTCTCGCCCGCCAGCCACCGAGAAAAGGGTGCGCTCCGACCGGCCCCGCACCGCTCTTTCTTGGCTCATTCGAAATTACTGTCTTTCGCTCTGACATGCCTTACCTAGGGTTAGGTTAGTATGCTTGCACGTTTGTACATTAACTTTTTTCGGCTCGGCTTCTTTCGACGCCGATGCCGGCGACGCAGCACTCTCTCGCCCGCCAGCCACCGAGAAAAGGGTGCGCTCCGACCGGCCCCGCACCGCTCTTTCATGGCTCATTCGAAATTACTGTCTTTCGCTCTGACATGCCTTACCTAGGGTTAGGTTAGTATGCTTGCACGTTTGTACTTTAACTTTTTTTGGCTCGGCTTCTTTCGACGCCGATGCCGGCGACGCAGCACTCTCTCGCCCGCCAGCCACCTAGAAAAGGGTGCGCTCCGACCGGCCCCGCACCGCTCTTTCTTGGCTCATTCGAAATTACTGTCTTTCGCTCTGACATGCCTTACCTAGGGTTAGGTTAGTATGCTTGCACGTTTGTACTTTAACTTTTTTCGGCTCGGCTTCTTTCGACGCCGATGCCGGCGACGCAGCACTCTCTCGCCCGCCAGCCACCGAGAAAAGGGTGCGCTCCGACCGGCCCCGCACCGCTCTTTCTTGGCTCATTCGAAATTACTGTCTTTCGCTCTGACATGCCTTACCTAGGGTTAGGTTAGTATGCTTGCACGTTTGTACTTTAACTTTTTTTGGCTCGGCTTCTTTCGACGCCGATGCCGGCGACGCAGCACTCTCTCGCCCGCCAGCCACCTAGAAAAGGGTGCGCTCCGACCGGCCCCGCACCGCTCTTTCTTGGCTCATTCGAAATTACTGTCTTTCGCTCTGACATGCCTTACCTAGGGTTAGGTTAGTATGCTTGCACGTTTGTACTTTAACTTTTTTCGGCTCGGCTTCTTTCGACGCCGATGCCGGCGACGCAGCACTCTCTCGCCCGCCAGCCACCGAGAAAAGGGTGCGCTCCGACCGGCCCCGCACCGCTCTTTCATGGCTCATTCGAGTTTACTGTCTTTCGCTCTGACATGCCTTACCTAGGGTTAGGTTAGTATGCTTGCACGTTTGTACATTAACTTTTTTCGGCTCGGCTTCTTTCGACGCCGATGCCGGCGACGCAGCACTCTCTCGCCCGCCAGCCACCGAGAAAAGGGTGCGCTCCGACCGGCCCCGCACCGCTCTTTCTTGGCTCATTCGAAATTACTGTCTTTCGCTCTGACATGCCTTACCTAGGGTTAGGTTAGTATGCTTGCACGTTTGTACATTAACTTTTTTCGGCTCGGCTTCTTTCGACGCCGATGCCGGCGACGCAGCACTCTCTCGCCCGCCAGCCACCGAGAAAAGGGTGCGCTCCGACCGGCCCCGCACCGCTCTTTCATGGCTCATTCGAAATTACTGTCTTTCGCTCTGACATGCCTTACCTAGGGTTAGGTTAGTATGCTTGCACGTTTGTACTTTAACTTTTTTTGGCTCGGCTTCTTTCGACGCCGATGCCGGCGACGCAGCACTCTCTCGCCCGCCAGCCACCTAGAAAAGGGTGCGCTCCGACCGGCCCCGCACCGCTCTTTCTTGGCTCATTCGAAATTACTGTCTTTCGCTCTGACATGCCTTACCTAGGGTTAGGTTAGTATGCTTGCACGTTTGTACTTTAACTTTTTTCGGCTCGGCTTCTTTCGACGCCGATGCCGGCGACGCAGCACTCTCTCGCCCGCCAGCCACCGAGAAAAGGGTGCGCTCCGACCGGCCCCGCACCGCTCTTTCTTGGCTCATTCGAAATTACTGTCTTTCGCTCTGACATGCCTTACCTAGGGTTAGGTTAGTATGCTTGCACGTTTGTACTTTAACTTTTTTTGGCTCGGCTTCTTTCGACGCCGATGCCGGCGACGCAGCACTCTCTCGCCCGCCAGCCACCTAGAAAAGGGTGCGCTCCGACCGGCCCCGCACCGCTCTTTCTTGGCTCATTCGAAATTACTGTCTTTCGCTCTGACATGCCTTACCTAGGGTTAGGTTAGTATGCTTGCACGTTTGTACTTTAACTTTTTTCGGCTCGGCTTCTTTCGACGCCGATGCCGGCGACGCAGCACTCTCTCGCCCGCCAGCCACCGAGAAAAGGGTGCGCTCCGACCGGCCCCGCACCGCTCTTTCATGGCTCATTCGAAATTACTGTCTTTCGCTCTGACATGCCTTACCTAGGGTTAGGTTAGTATGCTTGCACGTTTGTACTTTAACTTTTTTTGGCTCGGCTTCTTTCGACGCCGATGCCGGCGACGCAGCACTCTCTCGCCCGCCAGCCACCTAGAAAAGGGTGCGCTCCGACCGGCCCCGCACCGCTCTTTCTTGGCTCATTCGAAATTACTGTCTTTCGCTCTGACATGCCTTACCTAGGGTTAGGTTAGTATGCTTGCACGTTTGTACTTTAACTTTTTTCGGCTCGGCTTCTTTCGACGCCGATGCCGGCGACGCAGCACTCTCTCGCCCGCCAGCCACCGAGAAAAGGGTGCGCTCCGACCGGCCCCGCACCGCTCTTTCATGGCTCATTCGAGTTTACTGTCTTTCGCTCTGACATGCCTTACCTAGGGTTAGGTTAGTATGCTTGCACGTTTGTACATTAACTTTTTTCGGCTCGGCTTCTTTCGACGCCGATGCCGGCGACGCAGCACTCTCTCGCCCGCCAGCCACCGAGAAAAGGGTGCGCTCCGACCGGCCCCGCACCGCTCTTTCTTGGCTCATTCGAAATTACTGTCTTTCGCTCTGACATGCCTTACCTAGGGTTAGGTTAGTATGCTTGCACGTTTGTACATTAACTTTTTTCGGCTCGGCTTCTTTCGACGCCGATGCCGGCGACGCAGCACTCTCTCGCCCGCCAGCCACCGAGAAAAGGGTGCGCTCCGACCGGCCCCGCACCGCTCTTTCATGGCTCATTCGAAATTACTGTCTTTCGCTCTGACATGCCTTACCTAGGGTTAGGTTAGTATGCTTGCACGTTTGTACTTTAACTTTTTTTGGCTCGGCTTCTTTCGACGCCGATGCCGGCGACGCAGCACTCTCTCGCCCGCCAGCCACCTAGAAAAGGGTGCGCTCCGACCGGCCCCGCACCGCTCTTTCTTGGCTCATTCGAAATTACTGTCTTTCGCTCTGACATGCCTTACCTAGGGTTAGGTTAGTATGCTTGCACGTTTGTACTTTAACTTTTTTCGGCTCGGCTTCTTTCGACGCCGATGCCGGCGACGCAGCACTCTCTCGCCCGCCAGCCACCGAGAAAAGGGTGCGCTCCGACCGGCCCCGCACCGCTCTTTCATGGCTCATTCGAGTTTACTGTCTTTCGCTCTGACATGCCTTACCTAGGGTTAGGTTAGTATGCTTGCACGTTTGTACTTTAACTTTTTTTGGCTCGGCTTCTTTCGACGCCGATGCCGGCGACGCAGCACTCTCTCGCCCGCCAGCCACCTAGAAAAGGGTGCGCTCCGACCGGCCCCGCACCGCTCTTTCTTGGCTCATTCGAAATTACTGTCTTTCGCTCTGACATGCCTTACCTAGGGTTAGGTTAGTATGCTTGCACGTTTGTACTTTAACTTTTTTCGGCTCGGCTTCTTTCGACGCCGATGCCGGCGACGCAGCACTCTCTCGCCCGCCAGCCACCGAGAAAAGGGTGCGCTCCGACCGGCCCCGCACCGCTCTTTCTTGGCTCATTCGAAATTACTGTCTTTCGCTCTGACATGCCTTACCTAGGGTTAGGTTAGTATGCTTGCACGTTTGTACTTTAACTTTTTTTGGCTCGGCTTCTTTCGACGCCGATGCCGGCGACGCAGCACTCTCTCGCCCGCCAGCCACCTAGAAAAGGGTGCGCTCCGACCGGCCCCGCACCGCTCTTTCTTGGCTCATTCGAAATTACTGTCTTTCGCTCTGACATGCCTTACCTAGGGTTAGGTTAGTATGCTTGCACGTTTGTACTTTAACTTTTTTCGGCTCGGCTTCTTTCGACGCCGATGCCGGCGACGCAGCACTCTCTCGCCCGCCAGCCACCGAGAAAAGGGTGCGCTCCGACCGGCCCCGCACCGCTCTTTCATGGCTCATTCGAAATTACTGTCTTTCGCTCTGACATGCCTTACCTAGGGTTAGGTTAGTATGCTTGCACGTTTGTACTTTAACTTTTTTTGGCTCGGCTTCTTTCGACGCCGATGCCGGCGACGCAGCACTCTCTCGCCCGCCAGCCACCTAGAAAAGGGTGCGCTCCGACCGGCCCCGCACCGCTCTTTCTTGGCTCATTCGAAATTACTGTCTTTCGCTCTGACATGCCTTACCTAGGGTTAGGTTAGTATGCTTGCACGTTTGTACTTTAACTTTTTTCGGCTCGGCTTCTTTCGACGCCGATGCCGGCGACGCAGCACTCTCTCGCCCGCCAGCCACCGAGAAAAGGGTGCGCTCCGACCGGCCCCGCACCGCTCTTTCATGGCTCATTCGAGTTTACTGTCTTTCGCTCTGACATGCCTTACCTAGGGTTAGGTTAGTATGCTTGCACGTTTGTACATTAACTTTTTTCGGCTCGGCTTCTTTCGACGCCGATGCCGGC
>NW_027556677.1:12500-16902 GCF_964204865.1 Styela clava
AGCGGAGGCCACCTTCGCGCGGGGACTTAGACCGACGGCAAACCGGTCGTGACCCGCGCCGGTCGCTAGTGCGCTGAGACGGTGCGCGAGCCGACTCGGCAGCGGCGCCTTAAGCGTCCGCGAACCGAGACGGCGCGCCCCCGCACCCAACTGAAAGCGAGCCGGCGACCTGACGGGCCCTCCCGTTTGCCTCTCAACGGTTTCACGTACTCTTGAACTCTCTCTTCAAAGTGCTTTTCAACTTTCCCTCACGGTACTTGTCCGCTATCGGTCTCGCGACCGTATTTAGTCTTAGGTGGAGTTTACCACCCGCTTTGGGCTGCATTCCCAAACAACCCGACTCCGAGAAGACCCGAAGCGGCCAAGGCAAGCGCCCCTATGGGCCTAACACCCGCCGTGGGACGAGGCCTCGATCAGAAGGACACCGGCGCTCGCCGTTAGCCGCACTGGGACTTCCGTACGTCACAACTCGGCGCGCTCGAAAAGCGCGCAGATTCGACGCTGGACTCTTCCCGGTTCACTCGCCGTTACTCAGGGAATCCCTGTTGGTTTCTTTTCCTCCGCTTAATAATATGCTTAAATTCAGCGGGTGCTCTCGCCTGAACTCAGGTCGTATGTGTCAAGCGGGCCGCTTCTTACACGGCCCGCTGGCATCGCAAGTCGTCGCCGCCGGCGCCGACCGAGCGCGTACCGTCGCCGCCTTGGCCCACGGTCGGTCTTGATCTCGTGACCGGACCGACCGACCTGGACCCGCCCCTCGAACGTAGTTGAACACGTCGAGGGGCCGGCGGTGTACGGGACACGCGGTCGCGCCGAGAAAGCTCGGCGACCGCTTCAACTTGGGGCGACGCCCGGCCGTCTTCGCAGAGGCCAGGCGACGGCCCTCGGGTGAGGACGAACGCGACCCTGAGGCAGACGCGGTCCCGGGATTGACCCGAGACCGCAATTCGCGTTCAGAAGGTCGACGTTCAATGTGTTCTGCAATTCACATTACTTCTCGCACTTGGCTGCGTCCTTCATCGACTCGCGAGCCGAGTGATCCACCGTTAAGAGTCGTCCTCGACGTTTCGCCCGGCGCCGAAGCGCGCGGACGTCACACTGTGGGATCGACCACAAAACCACCACCGACAACAACTGCACAAAAACACCAACAAACGGCGCCGAGCGACCGCCGGGCTGGGCCGGCGGCACATCGAGCGCGGTGCCCAGAAGCCACCATCGCACTCGGCTGCCTTGCTATGCCAACGTGTTACGCGTGTCGCACGGGGCGGAACCCCGATTGACGGCCGCCCTCTCGGCGGCACCCAAAGACAATTAAGTGCGCGGTCGGCCGGGGCCTACCACCACTTTCGGTAATGATCCTTCCGCAGGTTCACCTACGGAAACCTTGTTACGACTTTTACTTCCTCTAAATGATCAAGTTTGATCGTCTTCTCGACACGCCGACGCGGCCGTTGCCAGCCGCGACGGGGCCGATCCAAGGATCTCACTAAACCATTCAATCGGTAGTAGCGACGGGCGGTGTGTACAAAGGGCAGGGACGTAATCAACGCAAGTTGATGACTTGCGCTTACTGGGAATTCCTCGTTCAAGGGAAACAATTGCAAGTCCCTATCCCAATCACGAATGAGGTTCAACGGGTTACCCGGACCTTTCGGCCTAGGTTAGACACTCGCTGCTTCACTCAGTGTAGCGCGCGTGCGGCCCCGGACATCTAAGGGCATCACAGACCTGTTATTGCTCAATCTCGTGTGGCTAAACGCCACTAGTCCCTCTAAGAAGTTAGACGCCGACCGAGAAGGTCGCGTAACTATTTAGCATGCCAGAGTCTCGTTCGTTATCGGAATTAACCAGACAAATCGCTCCACCAACTAAGAACGGCCATGCACCACCACCCACAGAATCAAGAAAGAGCTCTCAATCTGTCAATCCTACCTGTGTCCGGGCCGGGTGAGTTTCCCCGTGTTGAGTCAAATTAAGCCGCAGGCTCCACTCCTGGTGGTGCCCTTCCGTCAATTCCTTTAAGTTTCAGCTTTGCAACCATACTTCCCCCGGAACCCAAAGACTTTGGTTTCCCGGAAGCTGCCGGAAAGGTCGTCATGGTAACGCCTCCCGATCGCTAGTTGGCATCGTTTATAGTCAGAACTAGGACGGTATCTGATCGTCTTCGAACCTCTGACTTTCGCTCTTGATTAAAGAAAACATTCTTGGCGAATGCTTTCGCAGTAGTTCGTCTTCCGCCGATCCAAGAATTTCACCTCTAACGGCAGAGTACGGACGCCCCCGTCTGTCCCTCTTAATCATTACCTCGTGCTCCGAAAACCAACAAAATAGAACCGAGGTCCTATTCCATTATTCCATGCAACACTATGCAGGCGAACAGCCTGCTTTGAACACTCTAATTTTTTCAAAGTAAACTTATCGGCCACCGCCGACACTCAGTCAAGAGCACCGACGGAGAACCGAAGGTGAGGCGAACGCAACCAGTGACACGCCTTGCGACGGACCGGCGGCGCTCGCCCAAAATCCAACTACGAGCTTTTCAACCGCAACAACTTTAGCATACACTGTTGGAGCTGGAATTACCGCGGCTGCTGGCACCAGACTTGCCCTCCAATGGATACTCGTTAAGAGTTTTAGGATGTACTCATTCCAATTACAGGGCCTCGTTAGAGTCCTGTATTGTTATTTTTCGTCACTACCTCCCCGTGTCGGGAATGGGTAATTTGCGCGCCTGCTGCCTTCCTTGGATGTGGTAGCCGTTTCTCAGGCTCCCTCTCCGGAATCGAACCCTGATTCCCCGTTACCCGTTATCACAAAGGTAGGCACGTAGCGTACCTTCGACAGTTGATAGGGCAGACACTTGAATGATACGTCGTCGGTGCAGAGACCGTACGATCCGCGTGGTTATCCAGAGTCATCAAACGTCACAGGACGAACCCGGTCGGTTTTGATCTGATAAAAGCGCGCCTCCCGAAGTCGGCGCTTAATGCATGTATTAGCTCTAGAATTACCACAGTTATCCACTTCGCTTACGAGACCAAATAAACCAAGACTGATTTAATGAGCCATTCGCAGTTTCGCTTTACGAGAACTCGTACTTGCACCTGCATGGCTTAATCTTTGAGACAAGCATATCACTACTGGCAGGATCAACCAGATAGCTGCGACAGCTGCGCTCGGCCCTTGCTGGGCCGCCCGGCGCGTGCTCGTCGCATTCGTTTAAGACCGAGGCGATCGCCTGCGGCCGTACTCGGCTTCGACAGTCGCTGGCCGCGACGTCCACGCTCTCAGCCGGCAGTGCCAGGCGGAGCGATTTGCGTTTTTTCTTTGCTCGCCCTCTCTCGGGCTCGATCCATTCAGTTTCGCACAAACAAGAGCTCTGCCGGCCGCCTGCAGCGGTGCCTAAAACCCGGGCATAACAATGCGACCGTTCTGCTAGGCCGACAAGCGCTCAAGCCAGACGCTCGATCGAACGCCCCCTACATATTAGTCGAGACAACGGCTCGCTCATTAGCATCGCGTTTGTACTTTAACTTTTTTCGGCTCGGCTTCTTTCGACGCCGATGCCGGCGACGCAGCACTCTCTCGCCCGCCAGCCACCGAGAAAAGGGTGCGCTCCGACCGGCCCCGCACCGCTCTTTCTTGGCTCATTCGAAATTACTGTCTTTCGCTCTGACATGCCTTACCTAGGGTTAGGTTAGTATGCTTGCACGTTTGTACTTTTAACTTTTTTCGGCTCGGCTTCTTTCGACGCCGATGCCGGCGACGCAGCACTCTCTCGCCCGCCAGCCACCGAGAAAAGGGTGCGCTCCGACCGGCCCCGCACCGCTCTTTCATGGCTCATTCGAAATTACTGTCTTTCGCTCTGACATGCCTTACCTAGGGTTAGGTTAGTATGCTTGCACGTTTGTACTTTAACTTTTTTTGGCTCGGCTTCTTTCGACGCCGATGCCGGCGACGCAGCACTCTCTCGCCCGCCAGCCACCTAGAAAAGGGTGCGCTCCGACCGGCCCCGCACCGCTCTTTCTTGGCTCATTCGAAATTACTGTCTTTCGCTCTGACATGCCTTACCTAGGGTTAGGTTAGTATGCTTGCACGTTTGTACTTTAACTTTTTTCGGCTCGGCTTCTTTCGACGCCGATGCCGGCGACGCAGCACTCTCTCGCCCGCCAGCCACCGAGAAAAGGGTGCGCTCCGACCGGCCCCGCACCGCTCTTTCATGGCTCATTCGAAATTACTGTCTTTCGCTCTGACATGCCTTACCTAGGGTTAGGTTAGTATGCTTGCACGTTTGTACTTTAACTTTTTTTGGCTCGGCTTCTTTCGACGCCGATGCCGGCGACGCAGCACTCTCTCGCCCGCCAGCCACCGAGAAAAGGGTGCGCTCCGACCGGCCCCG
>NW_027556678.1:0-46444 GCF_964204865.1 Styela clava
AGGATTTAAGCACGCCGAGCGAAAAAGTTTAAGAGTTTAAGAGTTTTCGCAAAACTTCTTCCATTTTAAAAATAAAAATATATATATAATTAAAATAATAAATATATAAAACTTTTTGAAAAACTTTTAAACTTTTAAACTTTCCCACTTTTTCGCTCTAAAATGGCTTGAACAGTGGCAAAACTGGCGGTTTAATAGTTTAAAAGTTGTTGCCAAATAGTTTAATAGTTTAAGAGTTGAACGATTCCACCCCTTAAAAAGGCCGTTTTTTGGCTCTATGACTGGGCAAAAACCCGATTGCTCCACTTATTGGCTAAAATAGGGCATTTTTTCGCTCTTCCTCAAAAAGAGGCTAAAAATATTTTGAAAGGTCCCCCCTCTATTATAACATTAAAAATTAAAAAGTCAAGGGTTTTTTTAAATTATTTTATTTTTTTTTTAAAAGGGGCGGAAAATTCCAAAATGAGGCCCCAAAATTGGCTTGGCTATCTCTTAGGCTGGCCAAAATGATACATTTAAGGGGTCAAACAGAGACGAAAGGAGAAGGGGAGGAGCTAACGGGTGGAAGAGGGCACGAAGTGGGGCAAAATGGCACGAAATGAGGGCAAAGGCTATAAAATGGCATAAACAGGGCACAAAATGAGGGTACGAGGTCACAAAATGAGGATAGGGAGGGGGAGGGTGACAACCCGGATTTTATTTTTTCATTCCTTGTTATATCATTTTTTACCCGCGCCCTATTTTCGCTTTTCGCTTTTTCGCTTTTCGTTGCGTGCCCCCCCTAAGTTTTTTCTCGTTTCTGTGCAGCGCCGCCCCTATCGACGCCCCCCCCCTATATTTTTTCGTGTTCCTGTTTGGCCGGGCCCCTACTTTTGGCCACTTCGTGGCATAGCGAAAAAAAAAATAAAAAAATAAACACTATTTGATTTTTTAACCAGTATACTATCTTGAGGAGGGTTGGTGTTTACGCGCCAACGTACCTTACCGATCCCTTGTTTATCAAGGGAGCATAATTGGTCTACGTATGTAGCCCTGACCACGGTGCTATTAATGTCTCGGACGTTTTTAGCGTAGTCCGCTCCGGCGTAAAACGGACGGGCTATTTTATGGTGAGTGTGGCGAATCGGTTAACGCTCCGGATTGTGGGTCCGGTACGAGTGGGTTCGACTCCCACCGCTTACCCCATTTTACAGAAACAGTTATATTTAATTATAGAACAAACCGCCAGTTTGGCGATGCCCACGGTTAAGTTCGGAAGAATTTTTAGGCGTCAAAATAAGTAAAGGAGAATTGAAAAACCTAATATAATATTATGGAAAATATCAATACAAACAATAATGCAGGGTCTAATGAAAAAGACACTGGAACTGTTAACGCAACAGTTGGCAAAAAGAGTTTAGATGTTCTTACACTTGAAAACGAAAGATTACAGGAAACGTTGAAAAACAAAATCACTGAAATCAAGAATCTCGAAAGAATCAAGGCTGAACATTTGGAAATCATCAACCGAGCCAAAGATAGCCGCAGCGAACAAGATATACAAATCGAGCAATTGCAAAAAAACAATGATGACTTATCAGGTCAACTTAGTTCAATGAGATTGCAAAATGAGTTTGTTTCGAAAGGCGGAAAAATTGAAGAATTTGATGACTTCAAACGTTTAACTAACGGGGTTGAACTTAAGGAAGAAGACTGAGGACGATACCAAGATAAGTACGCCGGGTCTATTTTTAAACCTAAAGAAACAGAACAACCGATAGTTGAACCACTAGCACAAGTAGCCGCAGCACCTGCACCAGGTTTCCAACCAACAGGAGCCGAAGGAAGACGTAATGTCACTTCGGACACCTTATTAAATGACGAAGGAAACAAAGTGCAAACTCTAGAAGATTTTCTCGGGCCTCCACCATCAGAAAAATAGTTTTTCGCTCGTAACCTCCGTAATCGAGTCATAAATATTTAACATATTATAGGAGGAAAAAAAATTATGGCAAAAGTTAATACTAGTTTAGAATCCTTATTAACTGTTAAAGGTGCTGGAAGCGCTTATGATGTTCCATCTACTTTAACGGAATGACGTCGTTGATTACCAATGCTTGGTATCACTAAGTTAAGTCAATTAGGTTTTTATACTTTCAAAAATGAAACAGTGGCCGGATCTTTCCGTTTTGTCGCTGGACAAAGAATGATCCCTCGTAAATATACGGTTGAAACAAGCCGAGCATCTTACAGGGACGCAACACGTGGTATCAAATTGAACCATGTCGCATATGCAACACTTATCGTTGGATTAGATCAACACTACGAAAACGGTGTAACAAGTGAAATGTTCGACGAAAAACGATTTAAAGGAACAGCAGATTTAGTCTTATGATCAGCAAGTACATTCTATGATACTTACTTATTATCAATCGACTTATCATGATTTGTTAAAGCAGCAGATATCTTAAAAGATACTTCAAGTGGAGCACCAGATACAGTTTTGGTTCTTGACGCAGCAACTATCGAAATCAATTCGAAAGACGCAGCAACGAAGTTTATTCGTTTGGTAACACAACACTTGATTAAACTTGAACACTACGTGGACAGTTACGGAAAAACACGTACAGAAGACATTAAAATTGTTATTTCGCCTGTGTTCGAAAATCTTTTGATCACTGCCGCTACGGCAAGCGCATTCAACCCTAACTTCTACATGAAACGTGAAGGTGGATCGCAAATCTACAAATACTCTGCCCAAGTCCATCACTTCTTAGGAAGAAATATTGCAGACAATGTCTACGTTTCTGACTCAACAAAAGCTGTTGATTTATCGAAATGATTATTGATTGCGTCTGAATATAAACCCGACGGAACAGGGCCTATTTGTACAGTTGTTGGAAACTCACATATGATTAACATTGCAGCTTTGGAAGCTAATCAAAACAGAGCGATTACATTCAAAGCCAGTTATGGTATGGAAATTTTCGACGCCTTGAAACCAAGAATGTACGGAATCCGTACTGCCTAATCAGGTTTCACAACACTAGTGTTCAGGGTTGTCACTAACGAAAAAAACAACCCACCTATAGGAGAAAAAATACATAAAATATGAGTACAAAAGTTAATTTAAGACCAGATGACATTTTATTCGGAAAAGAATCATTATACGATATCGTTGATGGTTTTATGCATCCGATAAATGCCAATGGCAAAGGTAAGGGCGTTTATATTAAACTTCCTGACTATTCATTTTTTGAAATTGAACTTGTAAAACCAAAAGCTGATAATTTCAAAGAAGTTAGTGTTCGTTTACATATTTATTATATGCAATCAAAAATCATCCGTGTACGAGGGAAAGAAAAATCAATTCCTGTATCAGAAATAAATTACGCGACTGAATGATTTGGATTGAACATATTACAATTGGATAAAGAACAAACACTTAATGATATCAAAAGAGTTGTTGATTCACACCTTCAAACAGTAGGTAATGACAATTATCAATTGAATATTATTACAAAAATAGAAGAAACGATTCTCGAAAAAAAAGAGAATAAAAAAAAGGAGTAGAGAAAAATGGCAACACGAGTATACGAATTAACGGAAGCACCTTATATTTCAGTAGCGGATTTTAAAAAATTTTACGCTAGAGAATATAAGTATGAACCAAGCGACGCGGAAATCCAAGCGGTTATCCAATTAGCTTTCACAAAACTAAACATGTTTGTAGGAGCAAAGGCTATCAGTCAAGAAAGTTTGAACGAGGCCCAACCTGACCCTATTAAACGGGACTTTTTCAAGGAAGCTATTGGACGGTTAGCGGATTACTTTTTGGACATAGGTATTTACGACCAAGGATCACATAATTCTTTTTCTTTCGGTCAAATTAGCGCCAGTTCAAATAACATCTATGAAGTCGAATATGTTCCAAGAATTGTTCGTCAATTAATCGAATATAGTGAATTGTATACTCCTTTTGTCACTTTGGACAGTTCCATTGGGGAATGTTCTACAGACGTAGATGCCAACAATGTTGTTGATTTTTTCGATGCTTTCATTACTCGTGATGACGCTGTAAAATTAGTCGACACAATGAAAACGACACTTCAAGAAGAAATAGGTGTTCGTTTACATAATACTTTAAATGGTACTGATATGTCATGACATGTTAAAGCACCAATTCCATTAAACGAAACAATCACCAAAATTTTAACAGATTTTGATGAATCAACAAACACACCCAAATATAGTTTGAATGGAGAACTTATTAATGATCTTAATCTAGCAACAGAAGATTTTGTTTCGCAACAATTCAAATATCTTGACTCAATAAAATACACTACAGATCCTGTTTATGAATCTAAAGTGTTAGTCGATTATATTCATAGTGCCACAGAAGGTGGACATCATTTCTTAGCTGTAAAAAGAGAAGACTTGATTTCTCACTGAAATTTGGCAACCGAAATATTTGTTTTGAAAGAAATTGAAAAACGTCATCCAACTAACGAAGAGGTTGACGAAGCTGTTTCAACACTTATGACTAAACACAGTGTTAATTTTATTAAAGGGGACATGACAGAGGATATCGTTTCTCATTTAATAACATTGGATAAAGAATTGGCTACTGAATACGATCATAACGACTCATCTACATTGGATGATATTGAACCTCTTACTCTTATTTCATATAACGACGAAATATACATGATGTTTGCAAAAAACACAACATCTATTTATTTAATAAACAAATACAAACGTGAAATTTGAAGACACGATATAAACACTCAGTCAGAAAATCTTAATGGAACAAAAGTAATTTTAACTATTAAACAAACAACTTTGGCTATTGATTATATTAAAAATAATAATAATGCTTCGGCTCCTACTCTTGTTAACTACGAGTCAACCTTATTAACAGAAGTTTATGACAGAGATGAAATCGAAGACGGGTTTATTCCATTTTATACGGCCAATAAAACATTTGTCGGACATAAAACAGGAGCTCTTGAAACAGGAATCGTGTTAATCGATCCTAAAATAAAAAGTGCTGATGACAATGGAACACTGTTGCATCATCCTTTAATCGAAAAATTATCTTCAACAGATAGAACATCGGAATTCTTAAAGTCTCTTTATTATTTCGAAAAAAATGGCAAAATGTACATGAAACAAGTTAAGGGTGACATCGAACAATTATTATTGTCTGAATCAGGACTTAACACTGTACATTCTATTTTACATAACAACACAAGTTTTGCACCCATAAGAGACACTTATAACAAAGCTGAAATCGATAGTAAACTTGATGGTATACTACGATTAGATGATTTATTATTAAACGAAACTACTTTACCTTGAACACAAGTTCCAACAGAAAGTCAAAGAACAACATTAACTGCTGTTTTTAAAGTTCCTAAAACATTTTATGGATTAAACGTTGGAAAATGAGGAAGCGATTGAGCTTACAATCCTTTATCACTTCGTACAGAAGAAAAAGTTTATCTTTATAAATTTAATAACTTTGGAACACCTCAAACTTTAATTGAAGACATTTGAAGTTTATGAAAAAAAGATACCGCTGAATTTCCTTCAAATTGATTAGAATTAACTGAAGATCAAAAACACGATGCGGCCTTAAAATTTGTAAATAAAATATGTGGTTCGAGTTACAAAAGAAGTGACTTTGAACACATTGGAGGTACTGTTTCAAAATTAGATCATATTAGTCCAATTAAAAGAAGCGATTTAGGAAAGCTTTACGAATATTTTGTTCTTTCACAAAATCCTCCAGTTTTCCCATTTGAGTCTAATTTCAGCACACCGCAAAAATGATCTGACGAATATGGCTTTACAAAAGAACAATTCTATAATCATTTTGTTAAAAACACAATTATTACAGAACATATTAATAATATTGTTAATACCAAAGGTATTGATGTATCATTAGAATCATTTTTAGAATGAAAAACACCGTTAAGTGACGCGCAAATCGACCATATTAAAGAAGGTGTAGTTTCTTTCGATACGACTAAATATGACACATACAAACCCCTTGATAAATTTGTTTATGACAACGAAGTATATGCTGTTGTAACTCGATCGGCAGATGATTCGAACTGAATTATTATATCTTTATTTAAGAATATAGGACCTATCGAAATAAGAGCAAATGGTGACAAAGTACTTATTACGGAATACGATAATACATTACCTAGTCCATATAATTCGAGTGGGGCAAATTTGAATTTACAATACGTTTGTTCGATTATTTCGTGAATCAAACACGTTCAAGAACATCCGATTTCTGACGCAACACCTCAACAAATCAACGAAAGTTATCACAAAAGATTTACATTCCTTGAAGGTCATTTACCAACATTTCCTATTTTCACTACTGACGACGGAACAATATATGGTGTAAATGCTCTAGGTTATTTAAACGAGACTTTTGCTAAATTACATCAAATCGAAACAGGCGAAACCGTTTATGCTACAAAAAAAGACACTTATACTAGACCTCAAATTGATACAAAAATTGATTCTATTTTCAGAACTACAAACCCTTTATTATCAGAACTAAGATTATTCTGAGAATCAACACCAAGTGAAGCTCAAAAAACAGCCTTATTATCAACTCTTAAAATTCCTGAAACTTATTATGCTTTAGAAGAAGAAGGGTATGGAGGCGACTACGCAACACAACCTTTGAGTTTAAATGTTGGAGACAAAATAAATATCTATAAAATCCTTAACTTTGGCGAAAAAACTCATGTTATCAAAGATGCATGAAGTTTATACAAAGGACCCGGTGATTGAGACGATTTGACTGAATATCAAAAACGAGCAACTTTATTAGCTTGAATTAATGATATATGTAGTTCAACTTACGTGTTGAGTAATTACACAAAACCAGATGGTGAAGTCGAAGAGTTAAGTCATATTGTACATATTAAACGAAGTGACTTAGGTTTACTTTTCAATCATTTCGAAACGGATAACGATAGTGATGTAAGCGAAGTAGATGGTATTGTTAAAACACCAAAACTTTATAGTGAAAAAAATCATTTACAAAAAGAAGATTTCTACAACTTACTCAGAGGAAAGATTGAAAACTTAACCAAAGTGTCAATTGATTCTTTCGTTGATTGAGAAACACAACTTACAGATGCTCAAATTGATTTTATCAAAGAAGACATTCATGCTTGAGATCAAGCTAAATTCGACGATTACAAAATATTCGATTTATTTACTTATAATAATCAAGTTTACATTTGTTCTCGTATTTTAGGAACTAATATCTTTGCTATGAATTTATTGAGAAATCAAGGAATCGTAACATTTAATAAAACTATAGATCTAGTAGCTTTTCACGATGCAGCCGTAACAACAATCCCAGCACCATTTAATACAAATTTAGCAAACTTAAGTTTAAAATATATTAACTCATTATATTCATGAATTGAAGATCACGATAATTCAGCCATTTCAAACCCCGTACCCGGAAGTTCAGTATTTGGTGATTGAGACTCTCGATTATCATATACAACTCCAGAGTACTCAAACTTCCCTACACTACCTGTGTTTACAAACAGACAAGGTAAGATTTTTGGTGTTAAATCATATAATTATTTAAAAAAGTTTTTTGCTTTAAAAACAGACGTGAAATCACATACTACGATTGAATCTTTCCACGGATGAAAAGAACAACTTACAGATTCACAAATTAATTATATTCGTGAAGAAGTTGATAATTATGATGAAAGCAAATTTAGCGAATATAAACCATTTGATTTATTTAATTATAACAACAATCTTTACATTGTAGCCAACAAGCATAACGATAAACATTTGTTCGAAGCAGTTAGTTTATTACGAAATGGAAATGTCTTAGAATTTGGTATAGGCGATGTGGCTATTGTTGCTGGAGGAAGTTTTAGTACTACAATCGAAGCACCTTACAATACCGATTCTGCTAACTTGAATTTACTTTATATTAATTCTATTTATTCTTTCGTTGAAGACCATCAAAGTCACGTAATATCCAATCCTGATTTAAGTAATCAATTCCACAATCGTTGACAAAATCGTTATGATTATATAACGCCTGATTCTTCAAACTTCCCAACTATACCTATTTTCACTAATAGTAAAGGAAAAATGTTTGGAGTTGATGCTCATAATTTTATTAAAGAATATTTTGCTGAAAAAGATAACGTATATACTCGTCAACAAGTAGACGCACAGTTAGATAATCGTTTGTCTGAAATAGAAACTCTAATCGTTGATAATGAATTATTACCTTACGACGCTGACACAAACCCAACAGGGTTAAAATGAAACGAAGTACCGACAGGATCTCAACGTGGAAAATTATTAAAATTGTTAGGTATTGAAAGTGAATGATGAGGATCTCGTTGAACATACAATCCATCGCGATCTTCTATAGATGTAGGGGACACAAGAATTGAGAAAGTTATACCTTTTACAAAAAACAGTGAAATATATGATGTATTAGATGAGTTGAATACTCCTGAATTAAGAATTGCTCGAGTTAATGAAATCTTAGGGACTAATTATACATCTCCACATTCTTCGGTTTATTGAAGAACTGGCGATATTCAAAAATTGATTGATAGTGGACGACTTTATAAAGCCACACCCACTTATGAATCAGTATCATATTACGTTTCGCCACGATGATATTCTGAACCTAATCATCTAACTCAAGATGAATTTTTCAATCTTATCAAACAATATAAAGCAGATCTAGTTACTAACTTACCAGACGAAATTAATCACAAATTATATGCTAAAATTAAAGACGTTTACAACAAACCTCAAATCGACGCAAAATTTGATGGAATTCTACGAACTGAAGATTTAATATTAAACAGAGACACTATTCCTTGAACTACAATCCCAAATGCTGAAAAACTTCAAACTTTAGTTACTGTTTTGAATACAGAAGCCGAGTATTATAGTCTTGTTCAAGAAGGTTATGGAAGTAACGTAATTTCGCAACCTCTTTCTCTTAATGTAACTGACAAGGTAGATATCTATCAAATCTGTAATTTCAAAGAAGAAAGTTGTGTAATTCGTGATGTTTGACAATATTACAGAGGACCTTCGGACTGAGATGATTTAACAGATTATCAAAGACATTTAGCTTTATTGACTTGAATTAATAATCTATGTGGTTCAAGCTATACATTAAGTAACTATATTAAAAAAGATGGAAGTACAGATGTATTAAGCCATATTATACATGTTAAAAGATCTGACTTAGGGAAAATCTATACAGAATTTAGAGATGCTGATCCAACTCGATCAACTGAAGTACAAAATATAGCAAGCACTCCCGAAAAATATTCAGCATTGAATCACTTAACAGAAGATGAATTTTATGACTTACTAGCTGACAAATCTCTAAACGTGAAGGCTGTTAACAACGCGTCAATTGAGTCATTTCATGGTTGAAACGAACAGTTGACAGATGATCAAATTGATTTCATAAGAGCAGAAGTACCTGTTCTTGACATGACTAAGTTCGATACATACAAGGTTTATGACTTGTTTGTTCAAGATGACGAATTATATATTATTGCTAATATTGTTGATCCTAGTTTGTACTGTATTAATTTACTAAGAAACTATGCTGTTATAAAATTTAGCAAAGATGGAAGTTCAGATTTAATTGGATCTCACGGTCAATTCGTAGAAGAACCTTTCAATACAGATGGTGCTAATCTTAGCATGAAATATATTAATTCTGTATATTCGTTTGTTGAAGACTATCAAAATCACGTTATTTCAAATCCCGACCCTCAAGACGAAATTGCTCAATCATGAGAAAATCGTTTCACTTATCTAGACCCATCAAGATCAAACTTCCCAACAATACCTGTTTTCACTAATCAAAAAGGAAAATTTTTTGGTGTTGATGGTTACGATTATTTGAAGAATTTCTTCGTTCTAATTGGAGCTAATTATACAAAACACCAAGTAGATACATTATTAGAGAACCGATTGTCACCATTAGAAACAAAAGTTGTTGATCTAGAATTAGAACCTTTTGATGAGAATAATAATGCTGAAGGTTTGAGATGAACTGACAGACCAACAGGTTCACAAAAAGATAAATTGGTTAACATATTAAAAGCACCTGCAACTTATTCGGCACGTTTTAATTACACAAGTAATGTTTATTTTATAAGTAATAGCCAACCTTTAACAATATATAAGTATTTACCATTTGAAAAAGTCGAAAAATACTCTTCTGGATTAAATTACAAAGAAACAAAAACTATATTACAAAGAATAGCCCATGTTAATTCTCTTCGTAATATAGGTGGATCTTCTAGCAGTTATGGTAGATATAGACCAATTAGTTCATCAGAAATTGAAACTGTTTTAGCTAACGTTGACTTTCAATGAACTAAAGGAGCCGATGATTATGATTCAACACATGGCGAAAACTCACCGCAAAGTTATTCTAAACGACATGGTCTTACAGAACCACAATTCAGACATTTAATTACACAATATGAAGCAAAAGTGGAAGGTCAAACACTAATCGAAAATATCGGTAACGACAATATAACAGATGACTACTTTAAAGGTCTAGGTAACACCGAAATATTCGACACAGCACGTAGTCGTCTTGAAATGTTACACACCCCTCATCCATGAGTAGAAGTTTTAGGTACGGGTTCAGCAATTACAAAAATGGATGCATCAAACAATATTGAAGCAGACACTTACTACGGTCAAATAGGACAAAAAACAAGTTTCGCAATCACTGACAGAGTAGGAACTCAATTAAAATACTTTAGTAACTCGTTTTTTGTTAGCTTAAATACTGGTAGTTCTAAAGAATTTAAAGATGGATTGTATTCTTTTGATATCCATATCGAACCTCCTCTTAATAAGGCTAATGTTAGATGACATTCATTTTTAGTACCAAGACAAACTAGCGACACAACAAACAAAACTTTTCAATATTTATCAACATCTGACAATATTAACCCAAATGGTTCAATATCAAAAACATATTTCCACTCTACTTTAAAATCAGCGAGTCCATGACAACTCAACTCAAATCTTTTCAATCACTATTTCGCAACAAAAACGGGGGTTAATATTAAAGGGAATCTTAAATGAACAAAGGCAACTGGCGACTTATTATACTGAGGAGATATCTGATGATTAGTAAACAACGACGTTTGACGTCATCCTTTTTACGTTTACTACCATATGAGAGACAATGTTGCTCTAAGAGATATAAAATGAACATTTAACGCTAATGGTAATTATAATTTAGCTAAACCAACAAAATTTAACTTAACAGTTAGAAGAGAGAGCGGACATTAGATGAAAAGAAATGAATAGTATTATGAATTGAGATAAATTATATTGAAAATTTTTAGCAGGAGGCACAGCTGTTTTCGGCGCAACTCAATTGTTACATATTAAGGATTTTGACTTGTGATGACAATTACTTATTATTATTGGCATCCCTGCTTTTGCTTGATGTGTTTTTGCTTGTTTGTTAACTTTTGCTTTTGTTTTCGATCGAAAATATTCAACAAAAGACTTGACAATAGAAAAAGCTAACGACAAACAAACACAAGAATTGAAAGAATATATAGACAAACGAGTTAACGGTAAAATAGATCGTATTATAAAAACTATTGACGAATATCACAAAGGAGATGACAACAATGAACAAAACATTAAAAATGATAATTAGTTTCGTAATGAGTTTTGCGAAATCACAAATCGACGAAGTGGCAATTTATATTATTAATAAATACGCTACAAAAACTCAAAAAAACGATATCTGTAAAAAGATTTCGTGTGGTTGCATAAAACCAGTAACAAAAACCAAGAAAAATAAAGGAGCGTAAACGCAATGAATACAGAACAATTACTTCTAAATACATACCATCATTATTTAAACAAAAGAAACAAAAACGAGGACAATTTATATCGTTACATTGATTTCCCTGCGGTTATTGCCGATTTGCACGTTAAATTATTGTTTGGTAAATCTTTTTCATTCTCAACGGAAGACGAAAAACTACGTGAATGATGAAATGATTTCGTGGAACAAACTCGTTTTCAAATCGTCGTAGAAGGGTTAATTCGTAAAATGGCATTGTATGGAAGTACTGTTCTTGGGTTCACAAAACTCGAAAATAAAGAACATGAAAAATGCAAAGGTTTTCGAATTTTCACCAACAAACCACGTTTCTTAACACAAATTGTTTGAGAATATCAAACACTTAAAGCCATTTGATTTACCAGTGAAAGAATGACCGACTCTCTTCGTGAGATTTTCATTCGTGAATCATGAAACAGTGACGGACAAGTTCGTCGACAATTCTTCGGATCAGGAGACATGTTACAAGCTGGTAGCCACAATACAAAAATTGGTAAAAACAAAGACGGAACATCTTACGTTCGAGCCATACAGGTCAGACAAGTTGGAGAACTCCAAGAGGCCCTTGGAAAAAACGAAGCATGAGAATCCAAAGAAAACCCGTTCAAAGACAATCATGGCGATTATATCATCCCATTTGTTGATTTTTCGCTCTGACATGCTAATCCTAAACCTCCATGATTACTTGCTAAAGGTTTAATTGACCTTTATTGTGATAAAATGGATTTTTATAAAAAAGAACTTAAAACATGTAAAACAATTATTAGTATTAATTTGGACAAGAATAAAGCTCATGATCAAATCAAGAAAGATTTGGAAGCCAACGGGGAATTAAAAAACCATATTATAGTAAACACAGGTGGGAACGCCGCGTCAGATTCAGCTCCGGTTTTGGAATCTTTCCAACCACAAAAAAACTGAAAGGAATTCGACGAAAGTATTGATTCAACATTAAGCTTAATTTGAAGTTTGATGGGATTCAGTTGACCTAGTCAAAAAGATACAAGTACTGCTACAGAAGCTCGTTATAATTATTCAAACCAAGGTTCGACAATTCAAAAGAAAAAAACAGCCTTGGATCAAAACTTGAATATTTTCTTGGATTTGATGTTTCAAGCTGCCGGTTTTCAAGACCCGCAATTTACATTCGAACTCCATGATAGTAATTCAGTAATTATTGACGAAGTTTTAGTTTCAATAATGCAACAATTATCTAATTACAATTGAATTAGTGATGTTGATGCTATTGCTAAAATTTTCAACATGCCTATCCACAGAGCACAAGAAAAATTGGATGCTATTAACGAAAAAAGAAAACTCGACTGAGAAGCCAACAGAGAGTTTCGAGAAATGACAACGGGAGAAGAAGAAGGTCCTTTGTCTAAACAAAGAAGCGGTGAAAATGGCTCAGTAGTTGAACAACAACCGAAAGGTGCTGGACGTCCTAGAAACGATTCTAAACGAGAAGTCATTGAACCGTTAGATACTAAACAAAGAATAGCTAAATCATCAAATGAAGGAGGAAAGAAAGGTGGTGTTCGTCGAAGAAAAGAAGTTCATCGAAACTAAATAACATATTATGAAACAAAGATCAAATATAATATTCAAAACATATAAAAACGGAACAGCCTATCCTGTTATCGATACAACCAAAGATATTTATTTTTTCCCAATGGTTGTTTCTTCCGGGCATACTGGAGTTGATGATAAATTAACATTCAATTCTGTCAATAAAAGATATATTTATACTGGAAGAAAATCAGTTATTATTAAACCTTTGGGGTGAGAAGCAGATGTTACTTTGCACCATGTGGAAAATGATGGTACAATATCCGAAATCCCAGCCTCTGAAATAACAAAAGATAACTTGGAGGGTAAAGATCTTGTTGGAAAACGCAATATCACTCCAGGTATTTTTTTCGTTGGTAAGATTGTTTCTGCTCCCACATTTACACAAAATTATCGAACAAGTAAATTGGGGTTCGTAGAAAAAAAAATAGACTCTCGGATTGAAGCAGTCTTTAAAGAAGATGAAAACGACAGATTAAACATAATATGAGATTTTGAACATAATATTATAAAGAAAAATTTTGCAAACTTAATGTTCATGTGTCCAGAACTTAATGAAAATAATATTTTGGACATAGAAACTATTACGGTGTATGTCGATGAATCAGGAAAGTATGTTTATCATTCTATAGTATTTGTTTCGCTTAATGAAAAACTTGAAGAAGCTGGACGAATGCTTGGACAATCAATTTTGTTCTCTCATCCAGGATCTAGTTTCTTTTTACCATATGTTATTGGAGCCAAAGCAGAAAGAGATGTTTACAAAGTATTAAGCGATGGTTCTTTTTCGCTAACAAAAATAACCGTTCCTAAACACGCTTGCGGATATTACATTACAGAATGATTAACAGATAGTGATTTAATAGCATTTGGAGAGTTGGACAAAACATTATTAGAAACAAAAAAAACAGAACTAAATGCTGAAGATACTACGGACGAACGAAAAACAGAACTAACAACCGAAATTTCAACTATGATATCTGAGGCCGAAACAAAAGCATTGGAAAAAATTAATGAAATCGAACTTGTTGGTACGCCAGACAGAAGAAGTGCTGGATTAAAAATCGTACCTGGAGTTGATGCTATGCAAATAGCGCTTAACGGTATGAGTGGTATAATGGGTATTGAAGTATATGGAAGAAGAAAACTAGAGGATCCTTTGTATATTTCAGCCGATATAAAAAAATTGATGTTTTCTAGTTTATTGGAACCAACACCTGACCCTTTGTCTTTAACATATCAATACGAATCATCTCACGAAATTATTCCAAATGCTTATTTCATGTTAAATAATTATGCTGCCGATTTGATTCAAGAATTGGGTGTAGAATATGATCCCCGTATGGATAGAAAAAATATGGGTTCTATTATGGTTAATAATAAATCCTCTTTGGATTATTCAAAATTAAATTATGTTAACGATTTCGCAAATTCAGTTTTACAAAAAAAAGTTACTTTCATTAATGGAAAAACACGAACATCAGTATCGCCTTTATTTGAAAACAAGGAAATTTATGCGTCTAAAAAAGAACGTAATATTGGTGAAAATGAAACAGAAACAATATTCGATATTGGTGATGTTGCTGAAGACAGCGAAAAAAATAATGATTTAACATTGGATTATTTGTCTGTTTGTAATTATCTTAATTTCATTAGTATTATTAATTCAGATTTAATGTTTCTATCACCAAATGTTGTTCAAATCACCAACTGAAAATCGTTTTGAGGAGATATTATTCAACAAGGTTCTACTTTGGTTGGTGCCCTAGTAGGTTTCGGTATTGGAACAGCCATATCAAAAAAAAGTAAAGGTGGTAAATTCTTTGCCACTGCTGGAGCGTGAATTGGTAGTCAATTGGGAAACGTTGTTCGAAAAATTTATGATTATGCAGCCAATGCAAATGAAGAAATGTTTATTCAAAGAAGAATGTATAATTCGTCTCGTCGTTCTTTTCCATTTTTAATTAGTTCAGACGCACTAGCTATGATTCATTCAAATCTAAGTGTTGCCAATCAATTATTACATGGTATCCCTATGGTGTTGTTTTCGACATCGGATAATCCTATAACATCAGTTATGGATTCTTCTCAATTTAACGATATTTATAAATTAAAATTAACAGACAAATTTTCAACAGAACCATTAAATGTATCCGAACTGACTTCACAGGAAAAAGCCGATGAACTAAACAAAGTACATGACACTAAAGATTTATTGAATGGAAAATTTAAAATCGGTGCTAAATTATTAGCTCTTCCACAAACCGAAAATGATATTTATGATTTTGAAATTGATTGAATCGTTATAAAAATGTTGGGAAAAAGACAAATAAGATTGTCCTTCTATGATAATGAAGATGAAATTGTTGGTTTTTTTCATTTACAAAATTCGGCATTATTCGGAGGTAATATTAGAGAGATAACAACTAATGTTATATTAAATACACAAAATGATAATTATTCTTCGGTTGATGCTTATCTCGACACGTTGATCAATCTTCAACCTTTGGACTTAACGCCAATTGAAACAGTATCTGCTACGGCAAATGCGGCCGCACTTAAGGAACTATATGGGTTTATAGATAAGGATGTATCTATATTCAAAGATAAAATAAAAGAAGAGGAAAAGAAACATTTTAAAGTTAATTTTAACGATATCAAGAATGAAATTTTCGCTTACGCTGTTGACAAAGATGTTCCCGACAATGTTATTGATTACTGAAATAGTCAAAAAACAATTTTATTGAGCAACATTAGTACTTTAGAAGAACATTATAGTTTTATAATTTTCGAAAACTACAAAAGATATATAGAGCTTTATTATGCTTCTTCTAATCTTTTGGAAATGAAAAGAAAAGAAATAAATTCAACAGACATATTAAACGCATCATTAAAAGAACAATTATTCGAAAAAATCAATTCGTTTCAGGAAAATAATAACATTCTAGCTGAAGAAAGAGCTGTGGCTGCCGGTGAGGCGGACAAGGCAGCTAAGATTAAAGCATATAATGATTTTGCTAGTCAAATTATATCTACAAATACTGAATATAACTTAACAATTTTGAGTGACACTGTTGATTCAAATACTGTTTTGGATGACTCAGATAAAACAAGACTAAAAGAAATTATAGCCGATAAAATATCAGATATACGAAAAGCACATATTTCCTCTTTGGTTTCGTCATTAGATTATCAATTACAGGAGTTTATAAACCTATATGATTCATCTGAAAAAATACAAGAGCTTAAAAACAACGACACTTTAAATAACATTGTGCAATTAGACATCAACGAAAATTACAACTCTTTTTCTGCGGATAAACTAGCTACATTAAAATTAGCCGAAACAGATATTAATACTGACTTTTTAAGTGGTGATAAAACCACTACTAATATTGATAATGCGATTAACTCGTTGACTACTTTCCAAACAGATAAAATAACATCATTAAAAACACAAACGGTTTTTGACAACCCAGATGTTGATATAACCTTGGATCCTTATGATCTTAACACTAACCCGACAGGGTTAAAATTAGACGAAATACCAACAGCTCACCAAAAACAATTTCTATCTCAAGCATTAAACCTCCATCCGGTAACATTTTCTGCTATAATTACTCATTATACCTTATGATTTACCGATAGTGAAATTCCATTTACTATTTATAAATTTTTCCCGTTTGAAAAAGTTGAAAAATATGTATCCAACACCGATATAGCTACTATTTACGAAGCTTTAAGAGATTACGTCTCTCCTGATAAACATTTTGGAAGGACTATTAGTTTTCACGGAGTGTACAAAGGTGAGGATACTAGTACGAGATTACAAAATTTTATTGATAACAACCCTCAATTTAACTGAATAGTGACAACCGATATATCTAAAAATGTTGGGTTCAATTCACCATCATCTTTTATGACTGCCGGAGGCATGTCAGAACAACGATTTTGAAATGTTATAAACAGTTATAGAAGCGACAAACAATATATAATTAGTACAACTGAAGATGATAAATACAGGCTGGAAGATGTAAAGGCCAATGTAACACCTCTTCTTTTTAACACATACATTTCTAATAGAGATAGGTTTTTAGCCATAATAAAAGAAATAGATAATATAATTGCTAAATTAACATCCAAAAAAGGTAATCAATTAACTTATGGAATAGAATTAAAATTAATACAATATAGAATAGACATATTGAAATCTATAACATTTCGTCGTTTTCCAGACACGGTGATTTCCTCTGATATCGCTAACATAACAAAAGATTTTATAATTGGATATTGAAAAGGAGTAGGACAACAAGGAGGGTGAGTTCTCCCATATGTTAATTCGAACATTGATCGGACACCTGGTGATACTACCGATTATGAAACAAATCATTATTGAGGGTTAAATAGTATTAAGGCTTTTAATCGAGTATCAAATAATAGTTCGGGAGAACTATATCAAACAGGATATTATATTTATCAAGCAAAATTTTTGACACCACAAGGACTTAGAATTAAATTACCATTTTCTGGTGATATACAACCTGAATGAAAGACATTATCCTTTGTTTGTACTATCGATTTTGATTGAACCTACAGATTGGATTCTCTCATATATTTTACAGCTGGTCTAAATGCATTCATTACTCATGTTTCGGATCCTTATCCAGAAAAAGTGAGTTTCCCCGTAACTATTAATCTGGACGGTACCTCACCATCCTTCTATGGCGATATTGAAACGAATTCAGAAGGTGCTTTTCAATGAAAAAACTATAAGGAGGTTTATTATGAAAATGATACTTTCGGACAAAGTATGATTTTCGGCTTAAGCAGATATTCAACAGGAATTAATCTTGATGTTAAACACTGAGCTTTCCTTTATTGATTAGGAAAAAGAAGAAAAGATATAACTTCGTTTTTTAGATTTAACGAAATATCAATAAAAAACATACAACTAAGGGTGTAAAAATGGCACGTTTTATAAACAGTAAACCGAGTAGAACAGATTACAGATGAGCAAGAGCTGTTAGAGGGGTAGGTGCTGTAGCCGAAGGTGTTGCCCGTGTATTTCTGGGTATTACGGCCGCTGCGCTTTTGACACCTAGTATTGATCGAGACAAAGAAAAAAATAACCTAACAAGACAAGCATTCGAGGAAGCTCTTAGAGAAATAGGTGATATTCCACCTAATGATATCCAATACAAATTAGATACGTTAAACGAAATGACGTTGAATAATATCTTAGCAAGTGATGGGATCGAAATGTTAAAAGGTCAAAGCATAAAGGATATTATCAATGATTCTGATTTAACTCAACATTTACGAAATTTAAGAGGAGATGTATTGGAGTTATTATTCGAAACAACACCTATCTTGGATGATATTCGATATTTAACAAACAGTGAATTAATAGCTTTTTTACAAACACCCGAAATAGCGAAATTGATTTATGGGAAAGGATTCAAAAGCATAGCTGATTTTATTAGATATTTGGAAAGTGTCGCAGAGGACCCTACAAACCTTGGTAAAACAGCCCATGAAGAATTGGATTTATCAGGGGACAATACAAGTAAAGGTACTTCTAGCGAAAAAAAGACAAGTAAAGCAGAAAAAGAAAGCAAGGCAAGTGAACAAGAATCAAAACCTGATTCCGAGGCAGACGACAAAAAAAAGGATGCTTGCGATATTATTGCCGAAAAATATGCTGGTATTATAGACACTTCATCCGTGTCAACATGAGTGAAAAAACTCCACTACAACCCGGATTCCTTCATGTTGGCAACTTTTTTCGCTCCAAGAGCTCGTCCCGGAAAATGATACACATGACCCAATTTTTCGTGTCAGGCTTATTTAAGGTTGGTTCGGGTTCTAAAAAGTGGACAACCCTTCGTTGCTAGCTCAATTGGAGGAGTAGGGACCTTATTATGAAGAGGTCCACCTGACATAGCAATCATGCAAACACGTAATCAATGAAAAGGATTAGGACGCACAAAAGAATTCAAATCGTACAAGGCTGTAAGAAAATCAATTGGAAGAAACCATGCCATGAAAAAACGGCCAAGAAGAAAAACAAGAAAAATGTTAAAATTACGACGAGGAAGATATAGCGGAATATAATGGAAAATTCAGAAATTAAAAAAATAAAAGTACACACTGGAGCACCTTGTCGATGCTTCATGGATTACCTATATTATAAATATAAAATAGATATGATATATGTATTACGATGATGACAAGAAAAGCAAATCAAAAAAGAATATAAAACATGATTAGGAATGGGTTTTTGTTCTGAAAGCCCAGAATGAACATACTTGCGTCAAAAATTAATGGTAACAGCATCACGATCAGATATGATTCGTCTTGAAAAATATTACGCAGATCTAAACGCAAAAGTTCAATCATCAAAACCAAAAATTGTTTTAGTAGGAGAGAACAAAAGTTCTATTGACATAAATGACACAAGAAACGACAAAGAAGAATAATCCAGAAAATAATTTAACATTAAGTAATTTGAGAATTTCAGATACATATTCTTATTTATACGACTTGTTAGATCAAATAAAACACAACAAACCTTTTTCAATTGACGAAGTCAACTTAGCGGGAGGACGTCAAGCTGGAAAAACTTGAAATATTATTACTTTCTGTTTGTTGGCAAGCCTATACAACTTGGACAAAACATTTCACTTTTATTTCATTCGTAAAGTTTTGACTAATAAAAGAAACATGTTTGAACAAATCAATAAAGTAATGCCTAAATGATTCTCAAAAGCAATGGGTATTACAACCAACATAACATATAATTCGATGAAAGGTTATAATTTCGAATTAAACGTTTTAGGAATCACTGGACAAAAAACAGCATACCAAGCACAATTAGGTCTTCCCCGGACAAATGCGGACTATATTATAATCTTCTACGAAGAAGCTTACGAGTTTAATGCTCGTGATTTTGACCGTGTATTCAACGCTACCGGAGGATCGAAAAATTCAAAGATTTTGATTTTCAAAGCCAGCAACCCATGAAACCCAAGTTGTGCATATTTTCAAGACTTTCAAAATGTATTGCCGTGAAACGAAAAAGTAATGATGAGCAAAGGAGAGGATTATTATTTCGACAAGAAAAACAGAACTCTCTATCATTGAACATGCATTGTTAAAACGGTTCAGGACGATATTGTTTCGCCAAATCGTATTAAAAAGATGTACGAACGGGCTCATAAAAACAAACTCGAAGCACCAACCATATTATATGGAAAGCCAATGATTGCCGAAAACCAAACATTCGACACATCAAAAATTATCTATGTTGGAGGAGAAGGTGATGAACCATCTCTTATTCCTTACAATGATTTTTTGATACGTGTAGGAATCGACTTCGGACAAACTCGTAATCCAACAGCAGTTGTTTTCGGGATATCGAATTTTGAAGGATCTCGAATATTGGTACTCGACACCTTAACAATTGAACATCACGAAAGAGCAATTCACACACCGGAATTGACAACTCGTATATTAGGATTTATAGTGTATAATATGAATCTTTTTGAACTAGACAAAAACGAAACTGTTTACGTTAATTGTGATACTAGTGATATGCGACTCGTGTGAGATCTCCAATCATTAGCTGATAAAAGAAATATTGATTATCTTTCTTTTTCGGGTGTTAAAAAAAATTCTAAAAGATTTAGAAGAAGCGAACGTCTTATGGCTTGAATGCTAGCTTTAGGAAATCGTTGCTTTTACATGTTTCGGAATGAAAACAACAAAAAATTAATTGCTTCTATGCAATCTATCGTTTTGAGACCTGATAAAAAAGGTTTTGTTGAAGACGAAAGTAGTGGTAGCGGTGATGACCAATACGACGCACTATGTTATGCGTTCTCTGACGAAATTGCCAGAAGAACATTAGGACAACCCACCGAGGAAGTTTCTAAAGAAATGATTAACGAAAAACCCGTGACTTCTTCTTAAAAATAAGAGAGAAAACAGGCCTCTAATTTTACCTTTCCATAGTAAAGTACGTTAGGTTGTCCTTTTTGGACCTATATTTTTAGGTCTTTTTTCGCATAAACGAATAAAACATAGGCTTCTGCAAGATCATCAGAAAAAAATTTAACTATTGTGCTTCTGGCGACTTGTTTGATTCGATATTCCACAGAATTTTTTTTCGTGTTCTTTTCGACTTCAAAACCTTTACCGTGTTCTTTAACGAAAAATTCTACAGACTTCTTTTTTTTGAATTCTCGTTTCAAAGCTTCGTTCAAAACTTCTTTACTCACTTTTGTCTCATTGTGATAAAATGATTTTAGTTCTCCGCGGATGTTCATTCGTGTCCTTTCGTAAACAACTCCTTTTTTGAAACTAAGAGATTTAATAATTTTCAAATAACCATACATGTCGTCATAGAAAACCAAGTTAGTAGTACCGTTTATATCTCGAATTATTCGCGTATAATTCTCAAGAATGTCGTAGAAATTACCCTGATCATAATAGTATTTACCTTCTATTAAAGCGTAATAACCAGATTTCTTCCCAACATCTCATGCGATTAAATTGTTCATATTTCTTTATTTAAACTCAAATTAGATGTTTCTCCTGTGTTTTTATCGATGTAAACAATATATTTTTCGATTTCATTTACTTTTAACCCAGCTTTTTTCGGTAAAAAATTAGTTGAGAAAAGTCTTGCGTATGCTCATAATTGACATCCATATTTGAATCTTTCCAAATTGTTTGTTGATCTTTTACTTGTTTTTCAGTCTAATACGAAAAACTTACGTGTTTTTGTGTTGTAACCAATAACATCAACAGTTCCACAAAGATAAGCCTCTGGATCCATAAGTTTTTGTTCTATTAAACAAACTTTCATATACTTAGGTAGAATTGTACATTTATCGTTTTTTACCAATTCTTCCATGTGCTTATGGATTTCAATTCCTCTCTTTGATGCTTTTCGCAAAATCATATCCTTATATTCAGGATCCATTGTCATTGTCTTATCGTAATAATGTTGGGCATAACCAAATACTGAGGTTACGCCATTCATTGACTTTTTGTTATATGTATATTTGTGTTTTTTTTCATCGAATTCCAAATATTGACTTCGTTTTTGAAACCTTGAATCGTCCAAGTGTTTCAATAAATATTTTTTATAATTAATATGATGTTTCATTGTTATTTTGTTCCTCCCATGTTACATCTTGTTTGAAATAATCTATACATTTCGTATCTCCACAAAAGCATTTAATGATTGTTCTTTCTTTGAACACCATTAAAAAACCTTTGTATGTTCGTTTGACTGTATCATGATGGATCTTATTAAGGTGACATTTAGGTACAAACCCTATAATATTTTCCTGTGTCATGCAACGTCTAACGCTATATCCCTTATCTTTTAGCATTTGAACCAAGTTCTGTACCCTACCTTCTGTTTTAATCCCTTTTTCATAAACAGCACACTCTTCAAGCATATTCTCTACTTCTTTTGGTATGTCTATTGGTTTTACATTGTTGTTATTATAATAGTAATCATTCTTATCTATCATCATCATATAGCTATATGGCTTAACTTCAATGTCATATTTCGAAGCAATTTTTCATTTTAATTTTCATAATTTCTTGCTAGGATTTTTAAAAACCAATTTGTATTTCCCTTTTTCTTTTCCTCACTTAGAAGTTATTGACAATGTTTTATCTTTGTATTTTAACAACAAAGGATGTTTTTGTACAGTGTCATCGTCATCGAAAACAACGTATTCCTGTGCTGGTTTAATAGCTAATGAATTAAATTGTTGAAACCTTTGTATGTTGTTTCCAGAAGTGAAAGGGTTAACCATATCTACCAAACTAATTTTTTGTGTGTCTACGGCATATTCCTTTTTCCTATTGATAACAAAACGTTCGGAATTATTATTTTCACCAACATACGATAGTGTTCATTGTATTTTATCTAATTCGATTCCGAGCCTTTTGATTTTTTCAACCATATCCATATTGTCTTCAAATAACTTTTTTCGATAACTCTCTTCAAAAGCAAATCCAACGAATTCATGCGGTAATTCTTTCATTCGATCTTCCTCAAATAATTTCAATCACGACAATCTTTCTTCATATGGGTACAATGATAATTTTTTGTTATTAACCAACAACGCACTTTGTTTTGATGGTTTGTATATTCCTTTTGCCACTATCTTTTTCGTTTCCTTAATTTTATAGCAGTGGTTGTTCACATCTCGACTTAAAAATCAATCTAGTTCTGAAATAGTTACTTCGAAACCACTTTTATCCATTACTTTTTTAGGTACACCTGTCAAATCTTTTTTACTTTGAACGAAAACACCGTCCGTATTAATGTTGATTATTACAGCCTCGGGATCCTGCAATAAAATATTGCTTATTAACAATCAGATTAAAACTCGTCCTTGTCTGCAAATTCAGTTTTGCGTGGCAAATCCAGCCTCGTTGTTCAAAGAGTTCTTTTTGAAAAAATAGGGAAGAAAACCAAACGTCGAATTCAACAATAGTTTCATCGCTTCACGTTTGACCTTGTCCTCTTTTGTTCCGTATTTAAGAACTGTTGTTTGATGTTTTAATTCGCAATATCGGTTAAAACTAGCTTCAGTAAACAATTTAAACAATTTAGACTGCTGTCCAAGTACCAAAATGTTTGGGTAAAGACTTGTGAAATCCATCGAATAAATTTTACCTTCTGTTTCGCTAGCCTTAAAAAACTTTCTAAAAACGACATTGTGAACCCCTCCGTTGTAATTATTTCCGTTATTAAGACAATTCTTGTTGTGCGCTGGTAGGTTTATTGGGTTAAAATCATTTTCTTTAATGTGATTTCAAAACTCAGGATTGTCCTTGCTTATCCCGAAATTCATAATCGTATACGGATCGATCACAATTGTTTCTGGATTGAATTTAAACAAATATGGTAAAACGTATGTAATTTTTTTATTGAAAAGAGCTCAATCCAATTTACGAACAGCCAACAAACTTTGATTTGTCATCAATTGTTTAATGTTTAAATACGGGTGTCTGTCGTGGTTTTTGTATAATTTGTATGTAGCTTCCAAGTCATTTTTCAAATACGCAATACATTTTTCTTTGTTGTTTTTGTAATAATCTCATTCTTCGAATTGTCTCTTATCACCTTTTTCGCCCTTTCAAATATCTTCTCCAAATTCTTTGAAGTATTTATTTTTTAATGACGGTCCAATCGACTTATATAAATCAAATTGGTTATCCGCCAAATCGTAAATCTGTGGTCACTCATAAGCGTAAAGTCATGAATAAAAAGTATTATTTTTCTTGTAAAACTTCGCCACTTGTTTATAACCATTATTAATAATATAACCGTTGTATTCATTTAAGTTATTTCCGTTGTTGAAGTAGGTTATCATTAAAACGTCATATCGAAAGAAATTGAATCCAATTATTTTGTCACAATTTGGCATGTATTTTTTTATACCTGCATCGTGATTACTAAACTCTCGAATCGTAATTTCTTTCGTATCAACGTCCATTTCCCCCACAATAAAATACCATTCTTCAAAATTTTTGCCTTTGTATAATTCTGTATCGATAATTAATTTTTTCATTATTTTATGTTTCCTTCCTTATATTTTTTGCTAATTATAAATCATCACCCGTTAACCATTTTACCTGAAAATTCATTTTCTCTTTTTAATCTTACTTTTTCAACATCGTAAGTATCAAAATCAGTATTCTCAAGTAATTTGTTAAAACGAATTTTTCCTTCATTTTCTCATCTATTATCTTTACAAAAAGACTTGTATTCTTCGTATATTATTTTACCATTTTTTTCCAAGGTTATATCGATAACTTCTTCAAATAAATTGTCCAAAAATTGTTCTAATTTTGGTCTTGTTCTTTTTGCGTACAATTCTTTCATTTCTTTTGTTTGATATATTTTACATTTCGATTTCACAAAATAATAAAATGCGATTGTCATAATCTTTGTCAAACTTTTCTTGTTGTACATAATCGACTCTGGATCATGTCTTGCCTTGTACTTACCAAAATTGTTTTTTAGTTCTATAAAGCAAAAACGTCTTCGTAAAGCCTCTCGCCCATTAATTTCAGAATTGATATGATATACTTCATTAGTCGAAAAAATATAATTTTGAGGAGGAATTACTTTTGAAAAGCTTGTTTTGTATTTTTCTTCGAAAGATTTAACGCAATTTTTGTCTGTAAAATCCTTCAACAATGCTATTCTGCTTTTATTTAATTTGTACTCCTCGTCGAATAAAACAGCAACTCGGTTAATTAGAGTTGTATATATCATTTTATGTCCGGCATCTAGCATTTTGATCGATGCTTCGTTTTGAATGCCGTCTTCGTTTGTTTTTTTTATTAGTCGTAAAAACTCAGATTTACCATTGTTTCCTCCACCATTAATTACTACTATACTTCCCATTTTTGCTCTGTAGAGATTGACCTTAGCTAATATTGTGAATAATGTCTTTGTTAATTCTTCGTCTTTTTTAGCGAAATCCGCAACAAATTCGTATTCTTTATCATTGCGGAAATCAATTTCGTTATTTAAATATTTAGTAAAAAGTTCATAATCGAAAAAAGTCTCATTTGGTATAAATCATGGTTTTTTGTGTTCCTCTGTCATCTCCTCTTTATTTTTTAATATCATGTCAGGTAATTCTCATTCGGTAATTCCGTTGTCGGCAACTCGGTATAATCCTTTGTTGGCGAAAAAAAACCCTTTTCTGTTTTGAATGAATCCTGCCATTTTTTTTTGATATTCAAAACTGCTATCTCTGTCCGTACTAAAATATTGTGGAAAATCTTCTCGAACGTTTTTGATCAAGTTGATATGTCCAATACTTTTTTTTGTGAAAAACTCTAACAAATCAAAATCGTCTCATTTGATTCATTTTTCTTTATAAAATAAATAAAGTCCAATAGAATCAATGTGAAAAATAGGGAGCGTTGCCCTTATATACATACATATAAAGGCAACTTTTCCGTCTTTCAACCCACAATTGTTGAGAAAAAAACTTGGTGGTCAGTCTGGAACCAATAATCGATGTTCACTGTAGTTAAAATTACTATTATTGAATAGCTTTTTGACCACTTTTGTTTTTTCCGATTGTGTATTGGGGATGAGGTCTAGCTCGCGTCTCAACCCGAAGCGTCTCCTTTAACTTCAATTTTTTTTGAATTGATTTCGGGTTTGTCATATACGATTGAGTTGTAGCTATTTCGAGTTAATGGAGCAATTGCTTCATCACGTTCTTTTCATTCACCGAATTTATCAGCTAAAAAGACTAATGAGTTTTGGAATTTTGGTGCCATTGAAATTTTGTTTCATTTTCTCAAAGTTCCGTCTTCATTTAAGTAAGGTGTCTTTTTTTCCATATCTTGCATTAAGAAAGGTTGACGATAAGTTAATCCTCTAACTTTAAGATATACACCATTCATTTTGTCTTCTTTGATTAGTTTTACAGCAAAATCGAAAACATCTTTTTCATCGAAAAATTGTCTAATAATGCTAATAAAAATTTTGATGTATTTTTGCTTTTCGATTGAATATGCGATGATTTGTAGTCGAATGTATGAATCTCCATTCAATTTAGCGTTTTTACTATTTTGAATAATCCCGTGCGTCGCTTTGATGACTGATCCGATTACCATTTGTGCTCTTTCGAATGCTCGTTTTTTTTCTCCCGCAGTGACAAATTCCACTCCACTTTCTTTTTTTGCAGGTTCATTAACTACCACATTATCTTTTACAGATTCTGGCGTAGTTGTTGTTGTGTTTTGCAATTTAAAATCAGGTGCGTATTGTACTTCAGTTTTTTTTGTTGCAGGGTTTGCAGTGTTTGTTGTTGGGTTTGCAGTGTTTGCAGTGTTTGTTGTTGTGTTTGTTGTTGTGTTGTTTGTTTCCATTTTTTTTCTCCTTATTGTTTTGGCACGTTTATTTTGGCCATAATGGTTTGTTTTGCTTCTGTGATTTTTGTATGTTTGTTGATAATTTTTTCCAACTTAGCTGGTGGGATGCCAAATTCTAGTTCGATATCTTTAACTACCTTAACATAATTAATTTTTCGCATAGAAACTGGTTGTTTCATCGTTACTGAAAAAGAGTTATCTTTTCCGATAATTTTAGTCACTTCGTTTTGTGACATGTAATTAATCATTGCTTCTTTGTGTAATTTAACTTTTTCTTTAATACACGCTTCTTCTTTTTTTGCTGTGATAAAACCGTCTAAAACGACCAAATCTTGAGCTGAAATTACTTCTAATACTTCTTTATTTTTCTTTAACATTAGTGTTTTATTTGTTTCCATTTTTTTCTCCTTATTTTTTATTATTTGCTTTGTATTTTGCTTGTTCTGCTTTTTCTTTTTCTTCCATGTATTTTTTAGTGTGATGTTCTACAACTGCTGATAATTTTGAATAATCAAAAGATGTTTGTAAAATATCTTCATGCAGTGCTCTAAATTTAATACTTGCTTCTTTGTCTTTCTTGTTTTTTTTGAATTCAGCTTTTAATTTTTTTCCAAGTGATTCAATTTTTGACATTAATTGTAATCTGTCATATTCAAATTGTGCTAAATCAATAGCATTTTCTTTTTGTGTTTTCATTGTTTTTTCTCCTATGTTTTTGTTATTTTTGGCCATTTTTTGGTCCTCCTTTATTTGTTCTAACTATAAAATAATATCCTAAAATAATTTGTACGATGAATAGTAATAGTATGATTATACCACAAATGATAAAACCAGTTGTTTTTAGTGATAAAAAATATCCTACTCATGCTGTGTAAAGTGGAATCAATCCACTAACTGTAAATATAAAACCTGATTGTACAAGGCTAAATGATTTCAAATCTTTTCATTTTCGTTCAATGTTTAATCCTGAAAAGAAAAACGAAATGTTTGTTGCCAGGAAAGCAAACGCCCCCATTGGAAAACCAAGAAGGTAATAAAAATACACCGCATTATTATCTCCACTCATGTCTCCGATGACACTTCATTCTACGTCACTAATCGCACATATTACTATTGACATTGTCGTAAATAATAAGGCTAAATAATTAATAGCCAATACTACCTTCAATATTGTTTTTTTTCAGTTTATCGGTTTTTTTATATTAAGCATTTTTTTTGTTCTCCGTTCTTTTATTTATTATACACTGATAACAATATAAATTGTATCTTTTTCTACCTGTAAAACTTTCAGGTGTTTTTAATTCTGTATTTTCGAGGTTTTTATCTTCCGTGTGTTCAGCATCAAGATTGTTTCCACATTTACATTTATTGTACGGAATGTCAGTGAAATAATGACTTCTTTCTTTTAAAAAATCAATAATTGCTGTTTCATCTCGAAAAATACAGCTATATTTGTTAATCATAATATATGTAATTGATACTCCTCTCGAAAGTAAAAAACGAAAAATCATTAACACGTCATCCATTAAATGGTTGAAAAAACCTAATTCTTCAAACACAACCATTTTTATATTTTTGGGTTTTTTAATGAATTTCGTGATTCAATCGTATTCGCTTCCAAATTCGAAAAATAAAGATTTATTTGAAACCGATAATGATTGTCCCATATCCCACAAGAAACAATTTTTTTCAATTTTTGAAAACTCTTCGTGGCTTAATAATGATGTACTTAATTTACACACATTGTATTTATCGTAATTGTCTGTTGGTCGAATTGATTCTTCCGGTACTACATATAGTATTTCATCAGGTTTTAGAAAACTATCCAGTCATTTCTTGACATTTGTGGTTTTTCCGGTTTTCATTGCTCCGAAAACACCAAACATTAATCCAGTTTCGAAACGTACTGCGTCTTCTTCGAAATCAAATCATTTCCGATCATCATTTCGTTTTCATTTAATTATATTACTTTTTTTCATATTTCTCCTCAAAGCTCCTTATCTTGAATTGTTTTTCTATAAATTGTAATTTTTTCTATTTGTTGTTTAACGGCGTAACCACCTTTGGCGTTGAAAAAATCGAATGTTTTTCGAAACGCAGAACGTATTAGGTTAACGTACTTTTTATCAAGGCATTTTTCGTCGTAATTGTTTGTTGGTTTTCTAATCGTTGCTCGACGCATTATTTCAGTTGTCGGACAATCGAGAAAATGAATTTCATCAGGGAAATAATCATCTAAAATAGTTTCGTTATATAATCCTAATAATTCGTGTTCATTAATTGTTTTGTCTCCACCGAAAACTTGGTAAGCATAAGTACTAAAAATGTATCGATCACAAATAACAACATCGTATTTTTTCAATTGTGGTTTGATATATTTCATAAATAATTCTCATCCGATTCCAATAAACAAAACTGCTTTAGTTCGTGAACTAATATCTAGTTTATCATTGAAAAAGATTTTATTTGCCATAATGCGTCCAAATTTTATACCTTTTGGTTCGCATGTTGTAAGTACTTTCAATCCTTCTTTTTCTAATTCTTTTTTTAATTTTTTAATATATGTTGTTTTACCAGAATAATCAATCCCTTCGACAACAATAAATTTTCCTTTTTTCATTTTACATGTTCTCCTTTCGTATTACTATTGGAACAGCTTGTCCTTTCAGTTCAATAACGATGTGGTCCCCAACCTTGTATCCTTGTTTGTTTGTTGATAAATTCACTTTCTTAGCGAAAATTTCATTCAATTTAACCGGGTGGTTCAATCATGCTATGTAACTTATTTTACCAGTTTTTTTTCCAAATTGCGTAGTTATTTTTTTGATTGTTGCACACGCCGTCGGTCCCGGTAATTTGAATGCGTATTTACGCTCGATAATAATACCATCAATAGGATAATCAATTTGTTTTTGTTGTTCGATGTAATCATTTAACTCATCAATTTTTATTGTTTTTTCAACATTTTTATAATTAATGAAATCAATTAAATTATGTCGTTCCACTTTTTGCTTCCTATTAAGAAGACCAACAACGTCTCTTCGTGTCCCATTTTCTTTTTTCATAACAAGTTCGCCCCAGCCGACTTCCAATATTCCTTCTATGGAAAAAGTTGTTATTTCTGATCAAGAACGGCAAACAATTAACTTATTGGTAGAAGCATCATAAAATGCTCCCACCCCATCAAGTTTTGGACTCACCACTATTGTTTTAGCGTGTGGTGCCAATTTAAATAAAATGTCTTCTAAGTTTCAAAATTTTTTTAACGTTTTATTATTTATCATTTTGCAATTCTTCTAGTTTGATAATATGAAAACTCAATAATCGCTTCATCATTTCACAATGTAAAATATAACTAATTGATTCTTCTATATCTTCTAATAATATATGTTGTGAAGTATCTATATATGTTTCTCTTATTTTGATATCCAACTCGCTATATTTTTTAAATAAACTTTTGAGACCTTTAACATTTATTTTTTTAGTATATATTTTATATATTATCGTGTCTTCGATTATTCTATATTCTGAATTTTCGTTCCCATCAAAAAATCTGTAGGAAAAATATATTTCACTTTTTCTCTCCTTGTAGAAATATTTTTCATGTTCTAATTTGTCTCAATGATTCATTTATTTTGTGATATATCCTTTTTTAATTGCGTTTATCTCTCTTACTTTTTCATACGCTTCTTTTAGCGAGATTTTGAATATTTTAGCAATGGCTTCTGCGTCAGTACACAAAGCACCAAGGTTTAAAACATCATTAATTAGTTCTAAACCAATATATTTATGCTCAAAACATGGTGTAAATAATAGATGTGATGATTCGTCTAGGCAGTGAATGGTACAATAATCGCATTCATAAATGTTGTTGAGTATATCTTTATTATTTGGTTCAAATATTTTATTCATTATTTTTTTGTTCCTCCTCTTAATTTTTTTCACAATTTAAATGCTGTGCTTGTTAAAACTAAGCTTAAAACGATGAAAGCAACACCTGCTAATCCAAGCCCAATGCTATTATTTACTACACGATCTGCGTGATATCCGTATTGTGTATCATTTTCTGAAAGCAATAACGCTTTATCAAATGTTTTATATGGTTCTGACAATTCTTTAATTGCGTCTTCTTTAATATCATTGTTAGGAAAATTTAACCCATATGATCCTCATTTTTCTTTAGCTGATTCATATTTTTTTAGTGTTGATTTTAATACTTTCAATTCAAATTCGGCGTCTGTTTCTTTTTCTCTTAAAGGTGTTAAGTCTTGTTTTTCCATTACATCAGCGGTACTTTCATCGGAAGCTACAGAATCTTCTCTATATGATTTTCTTAGTCATCCTCTATCTTCAATTTCCTTTGTTTTATTAGCAATAGCTTTTTCAATAAGTATGATTTTTTCGTCTAATGCTTCAATGAAAAATTGACTATTTAATTTATAATCTTGTTTGATTGATTCCGCTAATAATTCTTTAAATGTAATGGGTGTTTTTTTTCCAATTCCAATTTCATATTTTAACTTGGTTGTAATTTCTATAGTAGCATCTTCAATTATTCCATATTTAGTAATAGATGCTGTTTTTTGAGCTTCAAAATCTGCGTCTCGTTTAATTACTAATTCATCATAGATTGTTACTTTTGTGGGTACGCTTTTGCTCAATGTGATACTATGTAACACAATTCCAGTGATGGCACCAATTAAACTTAATGCGCCAACTCCTAAAACGATACTGTCTAACCTGTTTTTTTGTAAGAAGCTTAAAACTTCTTTTGTTTGTTTATTTTTTGTCATTATTTTTGACCTCCTATTTTATTATGGCTTATATATGCCGTTATTGCTTCATTAATTCGATTAATAATATCTGTTTTTTCTTTAAACACATTATAATATGGTCCAGAAACTCTCATATTGTAACCATTATGTTCTACGTTTAACTGTCCACTCGCGGGATAAATAGTTATATCAAATTCTCAAATACCATGTTTTTTTTTATTATCCAAACCTATAGTATATCGAAAAGTAACATTATCACTATTCGAATTATTAATTATATAGTTAAGATATACATGTTTATCTTTGAAAGAATGATTTTGTTTGTTTACATTTGTTATTATTTCTTCTAAATAAAATCTATATTCTCCTCATTGTTGTTTTTTAAAAAATATTAATGACTTCAAAGTATCTTTTTGTCTGTTTAAAAATTTTAATTGTGAATTTAAAATTTTATCATTACATTTAATCATTTCAGAAATATCGATTAGAACTTCTTCTTTTAATTTATGAAAATCGTTATCATTTAAATCTTCAATTTTTGAATTATCTCATATTACATCCAATATTCTTTTTTCAATACTAGCATCTTTAATGTTTGGACCAAACATTATTCTATCCGTTAAATCACTATATACTCACAAATCTTGATGTGATTGAAATTTTTTATATTTGTCTCAAAACAATTTTCTATTTTCTTTATTTGTCATTATTATTCTTTTCCTCCTAAACATCCGTAGCGATTGGACCCGCGTGTTTTTTTCTGAAACTCATTGGTTTTCTTTTTGGGTTATTACTATCTACCATACTACGTAATATTTCTCTTAATTTTTCTAATCTATTTTCTCTATTTGTCATTATTTTTGACCTCCTATTTTATTTAATTCCTTTATGTAATATTTTATCATGCTATTTATACTTTTGTACACTTTTTTTCGACGCGCCTGTTGTTTTTTTGTAATGTCTTTGGGGATCGAATTAATATCCAAATGTGCTGTCATAAGTCGTTGTACATCAACTTTTTTCGATTTGAGATCGGCACGCAATTTTGATTCGCAACGTGACACTTCATCGTCAACAGCAAACATTCGTTTAATTTTATCTATTCTATTTTCCATATTTTTTTCCTCCTTTCCTTATATGGCAGGGATAGTAGGACTCGAACCCACACCAAAAGCTTTGAAGGCTTTTGTTCTACCTTTAAACTATACCCCTAAAAATGGTACCCACGGGAGGACTCAAACCTCCAACCTAAGGCTTAGAACACCCTTACTCTAATCAATTGAGCTACGTGGGTAAAAATGGTCGGAAAGAGAGGACTTGAACCTATGATCTCTCGGACCCAAACCGAGTGCTTTTCCATCTAAGCTACTTTCCGATAATGGCTGGGGTAGCTAGATTCGAACTAGCGAATGGTGGTCCCAAAAACCACTGCCTTTCCACTTGGCGACACCCCAAAATGGTAGAGCCATTGGGGATCGAACCCAAGACCTCACGCTTATAAAGCGAGCGCTATAACCACTAAGCTATGGCTCTATATGGAGCAGATGAAGGGAATCGAACCCCCATAAACAGATTGGAAATCTGATGTTCTACCGTTAAACTACATCTGCTAATGGTGCTGGTTACAGGCCTCGAACCTGTACTCGTCCGTTTACAAGACGGGTGCTTTGCCACATTAAGCTAAACCAGCAAATGGTGGAGGAGGAGAGATTCGAACTCCCGTATCTAAAAAGAATCTGATTTACAGTCAGACGCGTTTAACCACTTCGCTACTCCTCCGTGGTGGAGATGGCGGGATTTGCACCCACTTCTTGACGCAATTTGATCATGATTGTTTAATTTCGCTTTATATGATCATTCAAACGAAACTTAGTTGCTATTTACGAAATTGTCCCGCAACTGACAATTAAGGGGTTTTTTTGTTATTATATTCTCTAATATGACGGTGAAAACTGAAACGTGTTATTAGATACCAATGAGGATTCATTCATCAACATTGAAAGGTTGTTTGTAGTTGTTTTTGCATTTGTTAAAAAAAGAAACTACGCCAATCGAACCTATACATCCCCGAATATATTATACTACACTTTTCCTCCTCCAAATAATTTTCTTTTTAAATATTGTAGAAATGTTTCTTTCTTTTCTATTGGTGTTTTAGGTTCGAGTTTCCTATAAACTCTTGCGAAACGATGCAATGCTGGTCATCTACTGGTGAATATTTTATTCTCTCCATAAATGTTATAGTGTTTACCAACAACCTCAAAACCTTTATCTTTAATGTTTTTAGGTGTTTCATCGAGCGAAAAAATGTAATCGTTTCAAATTCACAATTTACGAAAAACAGACAATAAAAGATGATTTGTTTTATCTTTTTTAATTTTAATGTCATTCTCGATAACATATTCTTCGATAATATCTTTAATTTTAGTATGTGTTTTCGTACTTTTTTTATATTTGTTGTCTAAGTATAAGTTGTCAACCTCTATTGTACTAAATCGCATTCTTTTTATTCGATATAGCGATCATTTAGTTAATCTATGTTTTTTAAAAAAAGGACTTTGAAATTTAATGTCTTTACATAGTTCGATTTGTTCTTCATTTAGTTTTCACAAATTGTGTTTCTTGATTTCTAATTTTTGACAAATAGCTTTTATATCTTTTTCTTGAAGATATATAGTTGTGTTTTTAAATATACTGATTTCGTATTTGAACTTTTCAAGAAACTTTAAATATCCAAATTCTTCTCCTGTTTCGATAATCTTTTTCGCCAAAATAGAAGCACTCACTAATGCTGATTTTGGATCAAAGCATTTATTGTATATATTAAGTGATTTAATATTGTAAAACACAGGACAACCTTCTTTATTCATGTATCATTTGGCTCCTGCTTTCTTCATTCTATTCAAGAATCATCAATAAACCGAAAAATGTTCCTCAAAAGTAGTTAATATTCCCGATTTGGTATCTTTCGAGTCTCAGTAGTTAACTCACACTTGTTTACTTGTTATTCCTTTATGTTTGTGTGTGTAGTAAAACATTCTTTCCTCGTATGTTAATTGATTTATTTGTTTTTTATTTTTCATAGTTTTATTTATATTTAGTCTTTTCTATATAATGTTTAATACATAATACTTGATATTTATCAGCGTCTCCAACCAAATTATTACTGTCGTTGTGTAAAATGTAATTAGAATATGCTTTTTCATCGCATTCGAAACAACGAGCTTCGTCTAATTGGTAACGAACGTCAGCAAATCTTCCAACGTATTCTTGAAAAAAATATCGTGGATCTGTCTTATATAATGTCAATAGACAAAATACAAGAGTAATACGACGGCGTTGTAAGTTTGGAATTTGTTGTAGAAACTCATATGGATAAAAGTGAAATTCATCAAAAAATAGAACATTGTGTCCTTTAGCTATGGCATCTTCAATTTTATTTGTCAAATCGATATGATCACGAAAAGTGATAACTGGTCTAATTTGACGTGTTTCTCTTGTTGTTCCTTCTAATTGAAAAATTTGTGGTTCTTCAATACCTCATTCTGCGATAAGCTTTTTTAACTTTGTCGTCTTTCCTGCTCTCATGATTCCTTCGATTGAAATAATGAGCCCTTTATTCAATAACTCTTGTTTGAACATTGTTTTTTTTCCTCCTGTGTTCCTTTTTTTTTTATTTTTTTTGTTTGCTGGCAGAGAGACGAAGCCTTGACGTTTACCAAGACCTCGTCATAAAACCGGCCGTAATATGACCGGTTAAGGTGAATGAAACAGTGACTTTGAAAATAAAAAGATAAAGGAAAGGAAATTGTCGCTTAAGCTAGTTGTCACTGCCTCTTCACAATAATATACATGGTAAAAAAAATAAATTGTGTTTCCTTTTTGCATCTTTTTTTTATCTTTTTTTTTCTTGTTTTGTAATTTCCTTTTCAAACTTTTTGAGCATGTCCTTAAATATCATTTGATGTAGAAAATCATATCCAAATTCTTTATCAAACTTTTTTTCAGGCATGTCTTCTCGTCATTCAGCGAAAACAACATTCAACCGGCATAGTTTTTTAGTGTCGCAACTTACCATAACCTTAAGGTCAAATGATTTATCCTCGTCTTTACGTTGTTCGAAATTCATGAAGAACACAACTCTTTTACTGTCGTTATCATCTCAACTGGTGTTTGTGTATATTCATTTTCGATGTTTTTTTGTAATTTCCTTACTGATTTTTTCAAAATAATCATGAAACTTCAAATTTCTCTGATTCATTTTTGAATTAAATTTTTCTACTTGTTTTTTTGTCATATATTTCATTATTCTTCTCCTTTATATTTATACGATCCTCTTTTTTTCGTGAATTTTTGATTAGCTATTTCTTTTCTAATTCTATTAATTGTCTTTATTTTTTCAACGTTTTCTTTTTCTCAATCAAGAACAGCATATACACCAATAAATATTTTGGGATTATCGCCTTTTTTTCAAGTTGAAAGTTTTGTTTTTGCTAAGTTAACAAGATTTTTTCGACATCTATTGAAAGCGCTACGTGAAACTTTATTTTTCATGTAAGATGGGTAATTATTTGTTGATTCATCGGCTTCATTATAGTCTTTGTTAAAATATTTTTGTGAAATTTTTCAAACTTTTTTCATACGAATATTTTCAAAATCATAACTATATAATCTATTTCAATTTTTAGCTAGTATAATTGAACTCATTTCTTTTCTAATAGTTTTTTTAAATTCTTCAAGATAATCATCTAATTTTTCAAAATCCTCAAGTATTAAATAAACTTCGATTTTGTTATTATCACTATCTTCTAAATGATATCATCGTCTAGGTTTTTTTTCTAAAATATGAATATTAAAGTTTACAAAGTCAAATCTATGACCCATAGACTCAATAGTGACGACAAAACGACCTCTCAAAGGTTCATGTGGTGACTCATCCCAGCTCATTCAATCACAATAAACCATACCACAATTCATTTTTTCAACAGCACTAATAAGTGTATTTTCCATTTTTTTTTCTAATTGTTTTAATTCGTCGTAAGATATTTTTTTATATTTTCCATTTCCATCCGAAAAATTTGACATTATTCTTTTCCTCCTTTTAGATATTTAATAATATAATCTATTTTTTTTTCAACCTCTAATAATCGTTCTTCTGTAATTGCACCGCTACTTGTTGGGTGAGGTACCGCCATTTGAATTAATCTCTTCATGGTCTTAAAAGCCGGTAAATTGGGAAATCTATATTTTTCATTTTTGTTTCATCATTTGTTATGTTCATACGTGTATTTATCATCATCCCTTACTGTACTAGTACAGCTTTCTCACACGCTATTAATGTATTTTAAACTCAAGTATGCGTCTTTTAAGTTAAAAGGTTTAGGTAATAAATTAGCATATCCATTCAATTCATAAAAATCTTCATCTTTATTTTTTATAATACAGTTACCGTTTGTTAATAGTGGTGTGGCTGACATATAAACACCTGTTTTGTGTAAGCTATATAATCTAACAACATATAATTTATTGTTGTATATAAACATATCTAATTTTTTATATTTTTTTTTAGAATCGTAAAGTGGAACACCTTTTTTGATGAAAGCCACTTGTTCTTTTGTCAATTGTCATTCTCAAATATGATCCGCGTTGTGTTTTAGTGTTGTTTCTTTATTTTTTGTCATTATTTTTTCCTCCTTTTTCAAACGTTTTAACTGTTACGTAAAAACCTTTTTTTGCTCAAACAGTATTGTCTTCGTCCCCTTTTGGTGATCATATTGTACTTTCAATACTAGTTCTAGCATCATATTCAATTTTTAAATCTCATAGTATACTTTCCAATTTATCCAACTCTTTTTTGTTTTTCATTCAAATTTTATATGTTTTCATTATTCTTTTCCTCCTTTGTTATCTAATAATTCTTTTTTAATTAATTTTTCTTTTTCTTCTTTGATCAATCTTTTCAATTCAATAATATCTTCGTGACCTAACAAAATACATATAGCAGGTATAGTACCTAAAATTGGTATTAATAAAAGAAAAGCTGTATATATACGTATATTTCTAACTTTTTTTCATAATTCTTTATATTTTGTTTTTACTATTAATGTTGCTTTTTCGTTGTATCTAGCTTCTAATGATTTGTTGCTGTTATTGTTTGATGATCCTAAGGCAAATCCTATTAATCCACTTGTAAAATTATCCATTATTCTTGACCTCCTTTATTTTTTATAATCATAATTATACAATAAACAATAAGTAATGCTCCAAATACTCCTGCTGAAATACCAGAGTTGATAACTTTTGTGGTTAATCTACCAGCATCTCGAAGATCTCTCGCTACTATATCTATTACTTTTGAATTTGTATACCCTGCTGTAGATTTTACATTTTTAACTCCTATAGTTTCAGTAATATATACTTCCCTATCTACGATACGTTGTTGTAGTTTAGAATAAAAAACACCTACACATATCAAAGAACTTACAAGTCCTAACGTAGTAACTCCTACGATTAAACCATCTGTTTTATTAAATTTCATTATTCTTTTCCTCCTATTGTTTTAAATAATTTTTTAATATTTTTTTCTTGTTCTATACTTTTTTCTGCGTTATGATTAATACATTCACCTAACTTTTTAATGTCTTCATGATTTGCTTTAATCATCTTTTCAAAATTTTTCAATAATTGAATAATAGTTTCATTTTTTGTCATTATTCTTTTCCTCCTAATTTGTTTATTATTTTTTCACATGTGTCTACGGTCTTTTCAAGAATATCTTTTTTAGGTAGTTTTACATGTTTTAAACGTTCTCTTAATGGCATTTTATTCAACTCACTATCTGGCATATCGCCGGTTGTGTTCATTGTTGCCTTATTCATAGCGTACACTGATAAAGGAAACATTAACATCATAACAGAAGAAATTGTTAATGAAAAACAGCAAACAATAGCTATGAGTTTTAAATTTGTATTATGTAATTCTACTATTCCAAAAATTGAAAGAGAAAAAACTATAATAAAAAACACCAACAATAATATATCATAAACATTTAATTTATATTTTTCGTTAATTTGTACATCCATTATTTTTTTCCTCCTTTTAGGTTTGATCCTATATATTTTACAACAGCGCTTAAAAGTTTCACTGTGTCATTTTGATTGTGAATTAGTTTTGTTATTTGTAACTTCATTAATTCAATTTCTTTTCGTGAATTATTTTCCATTGGTTTTTTTCTCCTTAGAAGTGATCTTATCTGTTTTCTTCTTTATTTCTATATTTTTATTATATCACATTATTTTTTTTCTTTCATTATTTTTTTCCTCACTCTCAGGGAGGTCCTCTTCTTGTTGCGATAATATCTTCATAATTATCTATACAATGTTTAAATGCTATAATCATATTTTTATACTGCTCTTGCATATCCATTTCTTTTTGTATTCTTTCTTCACATTCATCGTAAAGTCTGCTACTATTCGCTAAATGTTCTCTCAATAAGTTTAAATCGAGACCCCATGGGACAATGCTATTTTCAATCTCATATATATATTCTTCTACTGTCTTTTTTTTTACTGGTTGGTTTTCACCATCTTTTTCCTTCATTTTTTGAATTATTGCTCACATAAGCAATTGTTTATAAAACTTTAAACTTTCGTATTTTTTTATTACGTTATCCACGTAGTTTTCTACTTTTTTGTACATTATTTTTCTTTTCCTCCTTTTGAAATAATCAAATGTTTTTCTCATAATTTTTTAAATTTAATCATGTCTAATTTGAAACTATTTTTCTTACTTATTAATTTAATCAATAATAAAGGTACTCCTTTTGATGTAACCAAATCAAATATTTTTTCTCCTTTTAAAACATAACCTTTTTGTATGTTTAATAAATCACTTACTGTTTTTGTTGTCATTATTTTTCAAAAAACCTTTTCTTCTTTCATTACTATTGTATCATATTCTTTTTCGAAAAGTTTAAATAAAAATGGTCCTCGATAATTTAAGAAGTAACCACGCATTGAAGCATTTCGAATTAAATGTCGTACAACCGAACCGTGACGTTTTTTGAAATCAATATATTTTTCTTTAATCAAGTCTTTCAAACAATATTTTATCGCTAATACATGATCACAAATAATTTTAACATTGATATCATTTGTAGTTTTCTTTTCAATTTTGTCAGCAATATCAGTGTATTCTTTCAACTGGAAAGGTGTTTTAAAGTTGTTAACAACAATCAACAATCTTTCCAATCCGGCTCCAGTATCTATATTTTTTTTGTTTGACATAGTATAATTACCTTCACCATCATTTAACATATAAGAAAATACAACGTTTCATATTTCTAAATATCTGTCATTATCAATATTTTCTTTCAATAAATCAATTCCTTTGTTTTCTTTATCTAACTGCTGTCCCAAATCATAAAAAAATTCAACATTTGTTCCACATGGGCCAACTCCTAAATCTCAAAAATTAGTTGTTTTATCTCCTGAAATCAAATGGTCTTCTTCAACACCTATATTTAACAATATTTGTTTAGTTTCATCGTCCGAAAACAAATACGTAATGTACAATTTTTGAATGTCCAAATTCAATCATTTTGGCGATGTTAAAAATTCTAATGCTCACGTTAACGATTCTTTTTTTTGATAATCATTAAATGAAAAGTTACCTAACATGCGAAAAAACGTTAAATGTCGATTAGTTTTACCTATTAAAGAGATGTCGTTTGTTCGTATTACATCTTGTACGTTAAAAAGTCGTGAATGCGGTGGTGTTTTTTCTCCTAAAAAATAAGGTCTCAACGCTGAAACGCCTGAATTTACAAATAATAATGAACCTTCTTTGTTAATTATCGATTTGTTTTCTATTTTAAAATGTTTCTTTGAAGTTCAAAACTGACTTCATTTTTCTATTAATTCTGTTTTATTCATTTTGTTTTTTTCTTTTCTCCTATATTTTTATTATAACATACTTTTTTTTATTTTTGTTTCTAATTTTTCAATTCAATACAAAGCCACCGGAATCACGACGGCAAGCCCTAACAAAATACGGCCCAACCAATCACCTACCTCGCGTACATTCGATACTGTAATACCATAAATATATAGTACATATATTACGCCCATATATATAAATATAATAGTGAGTGCGATTACAGTTGTAAGCAACAACAACCACACCAGATTAAACAATATGGTTAGTGTTTGTTTATTCATGTCCAAATCAACCTATGTTATCCAGGCAAATTACAGTAAAAAATGCTAATGCTGGGTTAAATACAAACAATAAACCTAAATTATCAACCGAAGTAATATCTATTGTTAATGCCAATACTATACACATGTTTAAATGCGTAAGATAAATAGCCACTATAACCACACCTAAAAAATTAAATACTTCTTTTCTAGTTATTGGTCAGAAATTATCAATAACGTCTATCAAGAACATACCAATAAACATTGCCACTATTCACGTCACGGATAAAATAAATCGCACGTAGTCCAACGTCGTATTGAATCCTGAGCCCTCGTATATGTTTCAAATACAAAAGCCCAATATTCCAAAGTACGTAATTACTGCCAATCACCCTATAGTTTTGTCTTTCATGTCTTTTCGACCTCCTTTTAAATTATTGTACCATACTTTATTAATATTTCTGTCAAAATAAAATAATAATTGCTGTGAATGCATAAAAACACCTCTGCCACAGCGAAAAAATTAACGGCAAAAAAAATTAATAAATGTTTGTTCATATTTTTCATAATTATATTGTACCACAAAAAATTATTGTGTGGAAAAAAATTATTATTATTATTATTATTATTATTATTATTATTATTATTATTATTATTATTATTATTATTATTATTATTATTATTATTATTATTATTATTATTATTATTATTATTATTATTATTATTATTATTATTATTATTATTATTATTATTATTATTATTATTATTATTATTATTATTATTATTATTATTATTATTATTATTATTATTATTATTATTATTATTATTATTATTATTATTATTATTATTATTATTATTATTATTATTATTATTATTATTATTATTATTATTATTATTATTATTATTATTATTATTATTATTATTATTATTATTATTATTATTATTATTATTATTATTATTATTATTATTATTATTATTATATAAATATATATACATATAGACACACACACACGCGCGCACATAGTACAGCCCCAAGCTAAGGCCTCCAAAACGCCCAAAAAGCCCCTTTTTAAGCCATTTTAGGCCCTTTTTAGCTTTTTTTGGTACTTTTTCCGGTGTTTTCATTTGGTCATTTCCGACCCCTCCACATGCTCAAAATCGACCCATTAGGTGGCCAAACAGAGGCGGAAGGTTGAGGGTGTGGGGTTTGGTTCATTTATTCATTTTTTGGCTTCCTTTTTTCGTTTTCTCGTTTTCTTGTTTTCTTGTTTTCTTGTTTTCTTGTTTTCTCGTTTTCTTGTTTTCTCGTTTTCTTGTTTTTGTCTTTTTCGTTTTCTGTTTTTGTCTTTTTCGTTTTCTGTTTTTTTTCTTCTTCTTCTTTTCTAATTTTATTATATACCAAAATTTTTAATTTGTCAAGTGTTTTTTTTAATTTTTTTTGATTTTTTTTGGCTTGTTTTTCCTTCTGATAATGCCATTTTTTCCCTTTTGCTAATTTTTTTTTTGCTTTTTCTTATATTTATTTTATACCTTTTTTTTTATTTGTCAAGTATTTTTTATTTTATTTTTTATTTTTCGATTGTTAAATTTAGGCCCTTTTTTTTTGCGTTCAATGGTTTAGGTCGTTTTTTTTAATTGCGGGCCTGTTTCGCGTTGTTCAATTTTGAAGGTGTAAAATTAAGCCCGTTTTTTTTTTTGACGGCATAAATTACGTATTTTATTTTTTCGCGTCTAATTTTCATAGTGCCCAAATGCGCAAAAAAAGCCCGGAGATTCCGGGCCTTTCTGCTTGTCGCGGTGGTGCTGTTGGTGGGTGGTTTTAAATGTAAACGCTCGGGGTGTCTTCGTCGTCGCCGTCCACATTTTCGGCCTCTCTTTATTCGTCCCAATTTTCGGCGAATTCTTCCAGTTCTTCGCGTCATTCGCGCGATTCCTTCGCGTAGTCGTCCGCTCCTTCTGCTACGTGTTCCGCTTCGGCTTCACGGAGTAGGTCCGCGGTCGAGTAACAAGCTGAAAAAATGGTTTGGGTGATTTCTTCGGCTTCGTCCGGTGTTATTTCGTTAAATTTTTCATTGCTTCATTTTTCCGCCATTTCTTCGCTAATGTTTCCCAATGTGTGGGCTACGTCGTCGACAATGTCGGGGTAATCCAATCCCTCAAAATCATTTTTTAACTCTTCCAATTCCTTAATTGTTCATTTTGTCATTTTCTAAAATCTCCTTTTTTTAATTATATCATATTTTAATTTAATTTGTTTTGTTTTTTTGTTTTTCTTATCTTTTAAACGGTTCGAAATCCATTTTTTCAGGCTCGAAATCTAAAAGCTCGTTCAATCTAATTGAAAAATCAATTAATTTTTTCGCATTTTCAACGTCTTTTTTTGCCAATCGCTTTTTGGTTGACGTGTTGGCTTCGTCGCTTAATCCTTTACAAATTGCCAAAATTTCAAATTTGAAGGCGTTAAAAGTTGAAGGGGTGAGGTTATCGGCTTTAATTTTTTTATCAATTAATTTTTTAAATATATTTTTTTTATGGTCGGAATAAATCGATTTTAAACCTAAAAAATAATCGAAACGCTTTTTTACTTCTCCACCCCCTCAATTCTTTAAAATCTTGTTTTGTAAGATATCGCAAAATTTCGTTTGGTTTTGGCGTGCTAATTTATTCATTTTTTGCCTCCTTGTCTCATCTTTTCGTAAACTCTTCAATTTCTTTTAAATATTTTTGAAATTTCGGCGTTGGATTGGCTCGGCATTCTTCCGCAACAATTCGACAACTTGCAAAAATTCATTGTTTTAATTCCTCCCATTGTTCAGCGTCCAAAAAATCAACCGTATAATTTTCCCGCAACACTTCGGCAAATTCGAATTTTAAACCATTTAAAACAATATCGAAAAAATCCGGATAATTTAAATTAAAAAAATTATCTAAAAAATTTAAATTGCGATTGTCAAAATCAATTTGTTTTTGCTCTTCTTCGCTAAAAATTGAATAAGGCCAACAAATTACGAAATCGGCCAAAAAGTCGCGGATTTCTTCGCATTGTTCGCGGTCACCGCTTGCGCATTGGTGGCCAAATTTATTAATAATTTTTAATAATCGGTTTTTTTCGTCCTCCTCGTCCCTACAGTCCAAACCTCGCAAATTTTGCGTAATGCTGTAAGTGCTTAAATTTTCGGCACATTCAACCGGCATTTTATCGGCTAAATATTCTTGAATTTCTTTTTTTTCCATGTCTTTTTTTCTCCTTTCCGGGCTTTCTGCCCTATCTTTATTTATTTATTTACTTGCTTTTTAATACTTGGGGAGGCTCTCCCTCCCCCGTGTGGGGTTATTGTTCCCACTTTGCCACAAATTCGCCGATTGTTTCGGCAAAATCTAAATTGCTAAGGCTTTCGAAATCTTCAGCTTCGGCGTCGTTTTCGTTTTCAATTTCTTTAATGTTTGTTTTTAAATCCTTTAAAACTTGCTTAATGTCGATTGTTTCGGTTTCGCTTGCTTTTACAATTTCACAATAAAGAATTTGGTAATTATCTTTTTCGATTAATTCCTTTAATTCATTTTTAAATTGTGTTTTGTTTTCCATTTTTAAAATCTCCTTTTTTTTTCTTTTCTTTTATTAAAATTTAATTTGCTTTTTTCTTTCCCTCTTTCTCTAATTATATTATAAACCTTTTTTTTATTTTGTCAATAGTTTTTTTTATTTTTTTTTTGGGCTACTTTTTGCCCTGCTGTAGCCAATCGCTGAAATATTTTAAATTTTTTTTGGTTTTTTTTCGGTTTTTATTGTGTTTTTTTTGTTAAAATTTTTCAGCTTTTCAAAAAATGAAATTGAAAAATCAAAAAAGCCCCTTTTTAAGCCAATCGGTGAAACCGAAAAGGCCCAAAACTCATTTTGCCCTGTGTTTAAGCCAATAAATAGCGGTTAGGTCGACTTTTCCCAGTGTTTAAGCCAATAAATGACGGGAGAAACTAGACCAAAAAAACAAAAAAATAGGTAAACGCAAAAACAGCGACGAAACGCAAGAGCTCCGAAGTCTAACACCTTCCGGGTTGCTTCCTCTTCTGTTTGGCATGTTTAACGTACACAATTACAACCAAAAGGGGAGCGGATCGACCAAAGAGAGGGAGCCAACAAGAGGTGCGACGGGTTCAAAATGGCATTAACACAGGGAAAAGGAGCGAAAAAGAGACCAAAAAAGGGCCAAAATTTCCCAACTCTTAAACTTTTAAACCTTTTTTTTGTAACTCTTAAACTTTTAAACACGCGAAAAGTGGCACCACAACAAGGATTTAAGCACGCCGACGGCAAAAGTTTAAGAGTTTAAGAGTTTTCGCAAAACTTCTTCCATTTTAAAAAATAAAATATATATATAAATATATAAGACTTTTTGAAAAACTCTTAAACTTTTAAACTTCCCCACCTTTTCGCTCTAAAATGGCTACACGAGGGGCAAAAATGGCGGTTTAAAAGTTTAAGAGTTGCCAAAAAAAGGGGTAAGAGTTTAAGAGTTGAACGATTCCACCCCTTAAAAAGGCCGTTTTTTGGCTCTATGACTGGGCAAAAACCCGATTGCTCCACTTATTGGCTAAAATAGGGCCCTTTTTCGCTCATCCTCTCAAAATGACCGGGCAAACCTAAAGGGTCTAAAAAATATTTTGAAAGGTCCCCCCTCTATTATAACATTAAAAATTAAAAAGTCAAGGGTTTTTTTTATTTATTTTATTTTATTTTAAAAAGGGGCGGAAAATTCCAAAATGAGGCCCCAAAATTGGCTTGGCTATCTCTTAGGCTGGCCAAAATGATACATTTAAGGGGTCAAACAGAAGAGGAAGGGAGAAGGGAGGAGCTAACGGGTTGAAGGGGTGGAGAAAACAGGCGCAAAGTGGGGCAAAATGGGGCTAAACGGCATAAACAGGGCACGAAGTGGCGCGAAGTGGGCACAAAATGAGGGTACGAGGTCACAAAATGAGGGTATGGAGGGGCAAAGGGAAAACAGGGAGGGGGAGGGTGACAACCCGGATTTTATTTTTTCATTCCTTGT
>NW_027556679.1:0-7824 GCF_964204865.1 Styela clava
CCACCACCAAGGATATTTCCCCGACCCTTGATCCCAGGGAAATTCTTCCTATACTTTATCACGGCGACCTAGACATATAGGCAGATCTTCCGAGCAATGCTAATCTTTTCAATATTCCTATTAATTCCTAACAAATTCGGGATGGTTGAATGAAAATGGCAACCGCGGAATTCAGTTCAGAAACCCAATTCTTGTATTGGGATACGAGAAATTGGGGGGGGGGGGCAAAATAAATACAAATGAGATTATATAATAAAGAATTGAATTGAGGATGTAAAGATATATTACGTCAATTTTAGGGGAAAGTACGGCGTACCTAACGGGGCCACCCCCTTGAAGAAATATGAATGGAATTAACGATAATTGCTCTGCAAGTGGCGCGTTGTCTGGCGAATAGGCCTACTCCGTTTTAGAATGAATAAAAGGTGCATCAACGCTAGGCACGGCCAACCCGCCAAACAAGTCATACAAAATTGCCAAACATAAAATGGTCGCGTGCAGGGATTTGTTCAAAAATAATTGTTTTAAATCAAGTTGTTATGCCTATTTCGTTTAAAATGGCTGTGATATTCGATTTTGTTTTGTAACAAATTGGTTAAGACTAAAACAAGAAGCATGGATGTAAAAACTTGCCAACTTGTCACTAATTCACAATATAGCCTTCGAAACACCACAAATATCGATGACCTGCCTGTACACGTTTTCTCAAGCTGTAGCGGAATGCGTCCGTAAACGTGGTTGGCGGAGGAAGACGTACCTATAAGCCATTATGTGAACCACCCTGCGACGACGAGAAATCCAGCAATCCTCTTGCACACTGTCACATCACTCATGGGATTTGAACCAGGGCCAGATATACCATTAGGCGAGGTAGGCTAAAGGCTAGGAGTCTCGAACCTCGAGGGCTTTTGCGATTAATTTTGAATTATCATTTATTTTATATTCTAAATACTTGTTCCAGAATAATACCAGTTTAAAATTTCATAGATCTCATATTTCTTTAATCAGGTTAATAATTCCAAATATTTTGCGGGGGTGAATTTGTGGAGTCAAGTAGCGGAGAAGGGAATAAAATACAACAAAAAAACTAATTTTGAGACACAGGATCGGTGGAGCAGACTGGTTACCAACGTCATGACTTCCGAGGGAACCAACTACAAATGCGTGAAACTCAACCGCTTTGTCAGTGGCAAAAGCGATGGAGCGACAAGACTCCTCATATTTTGCGTGCCTCGGACGAGCAGACATTACCCTGCTTATCTTCTTTCAGAGATTGTAAATGGCGATCGCAAAGTTCATCTCCGAGGAGATGGCCCAGTGGCGAATCGTGGAAAGCAGTTGCCCTCACGTTTCATCATATGAGCCAATGCGTCGTCCATCTGACCAGAGAAGATATCATAATTGAGAGGGCTTGGGTCGTCTCCCAGACTCGATCAATTTTTGCCACACAACCTCGCCCATCGTAACCAGTACCGGCAGACATGTGACAATCCGGAGATATGGAGCCTTCCTTTTCTGGAGAAATCAGTTCTCCCTGGCTGCCCAAGACTGAAGACGACGTGGAATCACGGCTGCATAGATCATATACAGCGTGCGGCAGATTGTCACGGGTCTCCAGTTCACGACATCTTTCATGTCGACTTCCAGGTTCTTAGAAATAAGGGTTATTCGGGGAAAACGCCCCGAATTTAAAATACACCTGGACCTCCTACAGATTTCGATGATCTTGGAGAGAATCTCCGCCGCTGGGCGCTGACCAATGATCTTTTTTAATTCATAGGTGAGGTCATCTGGTCCTTAGAAAGCGCCAGTTTTCAAATCCGGCAAGACCGAAAAAAATCGGAAAAATAATATTTTATTATTATCAAAATATTATTGCAATCCGATTTATCCGAGTTATCGTATTACGACTAACTCCAATATCAATTCTAAAATGTAGTAGATTTTCAGTTTAAAACGGTAGTGATCGATTCCCCCTATGAAATTTTAGGCATATATACTGAAAAGTTTGCCAATAACGAGTGCAATTTCCTGGAGGTTAACTTTTTTTTACAGTCGCTGATTGTTCTGGTCTCCATGACGTGTTCATTTATTATGTAAACATCTTTGTATCGACTGACTACGGTCAATTAAAATATCATCCAAGTCAGCACATTCACAATCGATCAAAATAATTTTCAAATGTTGCTTGTCGTAATGACAGAACTCGCAGTGGCGGCGCCTCAATAGGGCCAACCGGGGCAATGCCCCGGTTGTTTATTCGGTATAATAAAAAATATTCGAAAAATACCTCAATATCGGTTGCACAGACTGTCTACACTAGCCATATTCTCCCGACATGGTTCATTTTTCGCTCGCAAAGCCTTCGCCGAACGTCGACGGGGCGACGCCGATTTTGCCCCGGTTGCTCATTGTATATCGTATTCTCTCTTTTATCTTCCACTCGCCGCGTTTGTATCGTTTGTTTTCTGTTTCTTTTACTAAATCATCGGGGCTAGCCCCGAAATTATGACGACACAATGCCAACGTTTCTTACAACAATGTGTTGACATATTCACGCATTCCTTCTCGTTCGTTGGTTGCTTGAAGAGTTGATAGTTTCCTCGCCTTCGTTTTTGTCGCTTGTTTCGCTATTTGAATCAGTTAGAGACCTTTAGTCCATTTGCTTTCGATTTTCCACATTCCTTTTGCGCTCCTCACTTCTCTCCGGCTTCGCATTTCTTAGCCTTAGACCTCATAATGAATAAAGTTGATGCACTACTTCGCACTCCGTTTTCGCAGCTGCCGCTGGAACAAAAATTAGATGTACAACGTCTTGGGCCTTATCAATGACATTAAGCAACATGATAGGCAACTCTGACGTCACTCCATAAGACTACAGGCGAAAGATTGTATTTCATGATACGCTCCAATGCACATATTTCTCGTCGCCTTTCGCGTCCGTTTTCCGCTCGCTTTTGCTACTCGGCGTCTTTTTTGCGTGTAGTACCTGCCTTTTTGCGCCTGTAACGAAACAAAATAATCTCTATATCTAAGAAGTTTTGCTCACTTGGAAAGCTGGAATGGCAGGCAAGCTGTAAAGAGCAATTCTGGACATTATAGACGTTTTTTTATCAGAGAAGATTACAAACGCGATAGCGGAAAGATTTGTGTGGAACATTTTGCAGATAATGACAAAGTTCGAAGTTAGTAATTTTAATGTTTGCGCTTAATCATTGAAATTTCCTTTAAAGAGGGTGTCATACAAAACTGTGATGTGATACAATTCCATAACACAAAGTTTGCACCTATCGAACTTGCTTTTGTAGGTGAATTTATTAGACATATTACATATTCAGTTAATCGTAGGTAACATTGCTGGTACATAATGCATCGTAGATAGGTTTGTTTAATTTTAGGAATTTAGCTCATAGCCCACTAATTAATAATATCTTCTATGCAGGAGGTTGCAGGGCTGAATTCAATTAGTTTGGCTCGAGCAAGTCTTCTTGAAATGCTTGTGTGGATGGAAACTACCTATATTTTTTGCCTTCCTCCGATTTTAGACAAATTTATTCTGAGGGATTTCGCATATATTTCTCATTGATTGTTGGCTGTTTATAATTCCTATTGATTGTGAATTCTGATTATAACAAAGAGTTAAAAAAATTTTTACCTAATTTACTGGCACCTTTTTCTTGTCAATACTCCAAGCTGAGGTAATAAACAAGACAATACATTTATGTCATCTGGAAGCAAAATATGCACGCTAATTAATAGTTTGGCGCATTGAGATAATACATCATGACAGGAAACACAAGTTAAAGATATGTATGACCATCACATGGTAATTAAAATTAAAAAAAATTAATAGGGGCTGTGGAGTATGAAAAGTTCAACACAAAGAAAAGAACAAATGTTCATAGCTCATGAACTCTCAATTTTGCCTCCATTGCTTTGTGAAGGCCAATATATTTGGAGTGGCTGAATTGGTTTACCTTTACGATAGCAACGATTTTGTATTTAATATAGCGAGATTTTTTTCAATTTAATTGAAGTGATATTATTTCCCAAAGCAATGCTCGAATCGTCTAGAATAGATCAGTGGTGTCAAACTCATGGGTTTTCGAGAGCCGCATTGCATTTTGGAAATTGTAAAAAGGGCCGCAAACAGTTTTTGATAATGTATACTTAAAAGATATTTTTAAGATAGTTTTAGTTTGTGGCATATATTGTGATGCAACTAAACAGTTGGATTAAGTTTTATTATTTTCCTCAATTTCAAATGCAATTACATATTAATATTTGCATTCCACTATTGTTGCAACATTTGCAAGTTACTGTATTTATTATAAAAAATCATAAAATTCTATGTACAACCATCAAAATCATTTTTGAACAAGCTTTGGATAAGGAAAGAATAATACATACACTAAAATAACTTAATCTAAATATATGAACCTAAAATTAACAAAAATACTACAGTATAAACTCAATGTTTTAATAACTACATTTGTCCTGACGTTTGGCATCTTTTTGTGTCACCAGCATACTAATGCCAGGCTGAAATGATTTTATAGTACCAACATTAACTAACGAGGCCACATGATCATGAGTTAATCTGGATCTTTGCGAATGTTTAATTAATTCCAGTAATGCAAAAAAGTTACTTTTATCATTTCATGTATAGATCAGTAAAAAAACAAATGACAGATTTTTTCGACAAGACATTTCGCACCACATTGCGTGGCATAGGATTGCTTAAATTATTATTGATATTGATTTTTAGTAACTAAGTCGTTGTATAATTATATTAATATACAAACACATGGAAATTTTCTGTTCGAAGTTGGTCTTCGAATTTGTCATATTGACTGCTGAGCTTATTGTGTTTTTTCAATGTATTGATGGAAATATGACAAATTAAACAATGTGCTTCAGAATTTTGTTGAATTTCTTCGAAAATGCCGCCTTCTTCATGTACTTTGCGTTTAATTTAATCACTCAAGTGTTTTATTCAAGTATTCTTTTGCTAGCTTGATGTGTATTCTTAACTGGGTCAAAATGTGGACAAAAAAAATTAATATTCCAAAACTATTTTCAGTAAATTGTTTTCTGTGTGAATAATCAATTTCACTTTAAAAGGTTTGAAAAATCTATTACATTTAGATAAAAAAAAAAACTTCCAAAATACTATTACAATTATTGTTAAGCGTTCGAGGGCGGCACTGGAAGTTCACTGGGGCCGCGAGTTTGAGATCCCTGGTCTATATTGAAGTTGTCCAAAAATATATGATAGTATTTTATCATGAATGATGATTATACCCCTTCCGGAATTTCTTCTATAGTACTAACAAAAGTTGATGAACCAAATATAACACAGGTGCAGTGAGTTACCCGTAATCCTCATTTTCCAAAGCTGTTTTAAGTATGTCTGGCGTGTTTTGTGCCTTTTTACAAATAAGACCGCTTATGCAATCTTACGCTTTGGAATTTTTAGTTATTTTCCTCAAGCCCTGCAGGATGTGGGGGCCATACACAACTCTACCGGAGGGTCAAATGTCTTTGCATGCCTCCATAGGTTGTTTTTCTATTGCAAACATTTATGGAGTACTCTAATATATTTCTTGGAATCACACTGTCACTGATATGTCGCCAGACTTCTGATATCTCCCCTTCTGCTATAGTTGTCCTGTGAACAAATAATAGGAAATTGAGATTAGACGAATAGTTGAAAGTTTTGCTTTATGTCGGCTTAATTTCTTGATTGATATACTTACTATTTCTGCTATTGCCTCTTGTGCTGCAGGAGTCTCACAATGCTTAGACAGGTTTGTCCACAACTTTCACATCTGAAGAAAGAGAGGAGATTTATTAATTTTCGTTAAAATTAAATAAAGCAGTTTATATGATTTAGAATGGAAAAGCTAATAAATCCAATATCTCATGTTTTATGTAAAAAATATTTTACTGAATTTGGTATATAAACCAACTAATAAAAGGGTTTAGTCAGAAAATTAAAGCAGTCGCGGCTCCAAATACTTGAGAGATCAGACTATACAATATAGACCGGTATGAGTGAAATGTTAGGTGAACTTGTTAACACTTTGATTCAATACGCAAATTAAAGTGAATGCGCAATAGTATGTTACAATGAGCAGCAATCAACAATGAGTATATATTCTCACTGATTAGAAAAATCTAACTGGAGATGCATGAACTATTTGAAACCATAAAGGGTAAGTAAATATGTAATTTCGGCAAATGGGCAACTACGTACCGTACTGAATTAATAACTTCGTAGTATTTGACAATAGCTGGCTTTCCCACATGTACTTAACAGTGCGATGCCCGGGTGTGATATACAACAATAGTATTTACCTTATCTTTTTCCGATTTCTTTTTACCTTAACTTTCCAAAATATCATTAAAATCGACAACAACTGTCAAAGCAGGCACTTTTTTGTTTTTATTGCCTACTTTTTGCTACCGCCCGTGACTCACGTTGGTGTAAATTTGGTTTTAGAGATCTTAAACATCTTTCCGAGCGTGCCAGGGATCATCAATCTTCTATGAAGCATCTGGACAATGCAGTAAAATACCGAACATTCGGAAATGTTAATATTGCAGCACAGTTGGATGAAGGACGCGCGGTTTCTATTCGTCGGCACAACCAAAACGTCGAGAAAAACCGCCATGTTCTCGGTCGATTGATAGATTTTTTTCCGTTTCGACGAAGCGCTCTGACCTCCTTCGCCAGATATGTAGCCGCCGTCTCCCAGCTTGTGCACCAACACGTTGGAACTTCCAATCACGCGTGGTGCAGGGCGTGTCCGAAATTAGGTCTGAGCTCATTGAGTGTTTCAATGGCATTCAGAGCTCTCCGGTTTGGGACGAACGCTCTGTGAGGGAGGAGGCAGGTCCAAAGCGTCTGCTAGAAGATGGTGAGTTTTCATTTTTTCTCGCTTTTTTCTCCACAATATTCTACCACGTGGATGTATTATACGGCGCATTGCAGTCAAGGCTAATAGATAATCTGTGCAGTCGTGTATTTCAGACTTCTGCGATGCTGTATCTCGTATCCGGGAAACAATAAAATACGACGACACATGGAGTGCTTCTTTACGCCGCGGGCAAACAACGCAGCGTTTGATTTTGTCTGCAAAGGAATGCTGTGACATTCTGGTGAATCAAATAGGCAATCGTCTGCGCACTGAACACCTTGCCGCGTTCTCTTTGATGAACCCCAAAAATTTTTCAAAATTTGCACGTCAATTTCCCATTCATTTGTTGGCTACTGTCTCCAAATTTTACCCCATGATAAACGTGGGTAAATTGGAAAATGAATTGCGATGTATATACACCAATCAAACTTTTTTGAACATCACATCAACTTTCGCGCTCTATGGGTTCCTCATAGATAACACTCTAGTAACTACCTTTGCGGCGTCTGCAAAATTTCTGGACATCATTTTGACGACGCCTATTTCTTCCGCCGACGCAGAGCGAACATTCAGCACGCTGAAGCGTATTAAAACGTATCTCAGAAACACAATGAAGCAAGATAGATTAAATTCCTTGGCTGTTTTATCCATTCACAGAGACGTTATTTCTGGGATGCATGACTTTAATCAGCGCGTTATTGAGCATTTTGCTTCCAAGAAACCGCGGCGTGTTGCATATATGTTCAAGCAGTAGAAGTCTAGCAGCATATATATCTATGAGTGAGCGACGCATGTCCTTATCTTTGCATTACCTTTCCTTTCTTCATAGTAACGTTTTAAACCTTATTTTAGGATTTGTCTGCTTTCCCGAAGTTTCTGTTAATATGTCATTGTATTTATC
>NW_027556680.1:2500-5000 GCF_964204865.1 Styela clava
CCGAAAAAAAGTTAAAGTACAAACGTGCAAGCATACTAGCCTAACCCTAGGTAAGGCATGTCAGAGCGGAAGACAGTAAACTCGAATGAGCCAAGAAAGAGCGGTGCGGGGCCGGTCGGAGCGCACCCTTTTCTCGGTGGCTGGCGGGCGAGAGAGTGCTGCGTCGCCGGCATCGGCGTCGAAAGAAGCCGAGCCGAAAAAAGTTAAAGTACAAACGTGCAAGCATACTAACCTAACCCTAGGTAAGGCATGTCAGAGCGAAAGACAGTAATTTCGAATGAGCCAAGAAAGAGCGGTGCGGGGCCGGTCGGAGCGCACCCTTTTCTCGGTGGCTGGCGGGCGAGAGAGTGCTGCGTCGCCGGCATCGGCGTCGAAAGAAGCCGAGCCGGAAAAAGTTAAAGTACAAACGTGCAAGCATACTAGCCTAACCCTAGGTAAGGCATGTCAGAGCGAAAGACAGTAATTTCGAATGAGCCAAGAAAGAGCGGTGCGGGGCCGGTCGGAGCGCACCCTTTTCTCGGTGGCTGGCGGGCGAGAGAGTGCTGCGTCGCCGGCATCGGCGTCGAAAGAAGCCGAGCCGAAAAAAGTTAAAGTACAAACGTGCAAGCATACTAACCTAACCCTAGGTAAGGCATGTCAGAGCGAAAGACAGTAATTTCGAATGAGCCAAGAAAGAGCGGTGCGGGGCCGGGCGGAGCGCACCCTTTTCTCGGTGGCTGGCGGGCGAGAGAGTGCTGCGTCGCCGGCATCGGCGTCGAAAGAAGCCGAGCCGAAAAAAGTTAAAGTACAAACGTGCAAGCATACTAACCTAACCCTAGGTAAGGCATGTCAGAGCGAAAGACAGTAATTTCGAATGAGCCAAGAAAGAGCGGTGCGGGGCCGGTCGGAGCGCACCCTTTTCTCGGTGGCTGGCGGGCGAGAGAGTGCTGCGTCGCCGGCATCGGCGTCGAAAGAAGCCGAGCCGAAAAAAGTTAAAGTACAAACGTGCAAGCATACTAACCTAACCCTAGGTAAGGCATGTCAGAGCGAAAGACAGTAATTTCGAATGAGCCAAGAAAGAGCGGTGCGGGGCCGGTCGGAGCGCACCCTTTTCTCGGTGGCTGGCGGGCGAGAGAGTGCTGCGTCGCCGGCATCGGCGTCGAAAGAAGCCGAGCCGAAAAAAGTTAAAGTACAAACGCGATGCTAATGAGCGAGCCGTTGTCTCGACTAATATGTAGGGGGCGTTCGATCGAGCGTCTGGCTTGAGCGCTTGTCGGCCTAGCAGAACGGTCGCATTGTTATGCCCGGGTTTTAGGCACCGCTGCAGGCGGCCGGCAGAGCTCTTGTTTGTGCGAAACTGAATGGATCGAGCCCGAGAGAGGGCGAGCAAAGAAAAAACGCAAATCGCTCCGCCTGGCACTGCCGGCGAGAGCGTGGACGTCGCGGCCAGCGACTGTCGAAGCTGAGTACGGCCGCAGGCGATCGCCTCGGTCTTAAACGAATGCGACGAGCACGCGCCGGGCGGCCCAGCAAGGGCCGAGCGCAGCTGTCGCAGCTATCTGGTTGATCCTGCCAGTAGTGATATGCTTGTCTCAAAGATTAAGCCATGCAGGTGCAAGTACGAGTTCTCGTAAAGCGAAACTGCGAATGGCTCATTAAATCAGTCTTGGTTTATTTGGTCTCGTAAGCGAAGTGGATAACTGTGGTAATTCTAGAGCTAATACATGCATTAAGCGCCGACTTCGGGAGGCGCGCTTTTATCAGATCAAAACCGACCGGGTTCGTCCTGTGACGTTTGATGACTCTGGATAACCACGCGGATCGTACGGTCTCTGCACCGACGACGTATCATTCAAGTGTCTGCCCTATCAACTGTCGAAGGTACGCTACGTGCCTACCTTTGTGATAACGGGTAACGGGGAATCAGGGTTCGATTCCGGAGAGGGAGCCTGAGAAACGGCTACCACATCCAAGGAAGGCAGCAGGCGCGCAAATTACCCATTCCCGACACGGGGAGGTAGTGACGAAAAATAACAATACAGGACTCTAACGAGGCCCTGTAATTGGAATGAGTACATCCTAAAACTCTTAACGAGTATCCATTGGAGGGCAAGTCTGGTGCCAGCAGCCGCGGTAATTCCAGCTCCAACAGTGTATGCTAAAGTTGTTGCGGTTGAAAAGCTCGTAGTTGGATTTTGGGCGAGCGCCGCCGGTCCGTCGCAAGGCGTGTCACTGGTTGCGTTCGCCTCACCTTCGGTTCTCCGTCGGTGCTCTTGACTGAGTGTCGGCGGTGGCCGATAAGTTTACTTTGAAAAAATTAGAGTGTTCAAAGCAGGCTGTTCGCCTGCATAGTGTTGCATGGAATAATGGAATAGGACCTCGGTTCTATTTTGTTGGTTTTCGGAGCACGAGGTAATGATTAAGAGGGACAGACGGGGGCGTCCGTACTCTGCCGTTAGAGGTGAAATTCTTGGATCGGCGGAAGACGAACTACTGCGAAAGCATTCGCCAAGAATGTTTT